>NC_141537.1:117281641-117561641 GCF_021556685.1 Rattus norvegicus
CAATTTTTAAAGACAAGATGGCCTTGAATTCACTGTGCAGCTGAGGATGATCTTAAATTAAATTCCTGATCTTTCTAGTTCCACAGTCCAAGCACTGGGATTACACAGGTATGCTACCACACCCAGCTCTAGAGCATTTTAATGGCTCTAGAGAAATTCCAAGGCCATGAGCAGCCATTTCCCGTTTCCCACTTCAACTCTCCTCAAGAAAATGGTTTCCTTTGGCAAGTATTGTCATTTAGTCCTTGTCATAGTATTGTCACAGTATTTGCTGGTAACTACAGATCACCATTTCCACATTTAAAGCATTCATTGTTGGTCTTATTACTTTATTTATGGGTCTGAGTATGGGTTTTGTACGTGTGAATAAATGCCTGTGGAGGTCAGAAAAGGGAGTCAGATTCCCTAGAACTGGTGCTATAGGCTGTTAGAAGCTGCCATGAGGCTGCTGAGAATTGAACCTGGGCTCTCTGGAAGGAATCATTTAGTGCTCATAAACGGTGAGCCATCTCTCTGGACCACACCCCATTATTTCCATTTTTGTAGAAGAGAAAGCTGTAGCTTGAAGAAGGTGGTATGACAGTGTGACAGTGCCTGGAGGCACAGGATCAGCATGGAAACTGACACCAGATTCACCTATACCACTGTCCAGACACAGGCCTCTGTGACCTAAATGCTAAGTGATACAGAAGTGGTCTAAAATATCTCCAGCTGTTCCTTTCCTTTCCTTTCCTTTCCTTTCCTTTCCTTTCCTTTCCTTTCCTTAGGGTTTTTTTTTTTTCTTCTGGAGCTGAGGACCGAACCCAGGGCCTTGTGCTTGCTAGGCAAGCGCTCTGCCACTGAGCTAAATCCCCAACCCCTTCCTTCCTTCCTTCCTTCCTTCCTTCCTTCCTTCCTTCCTTCCTTCCTTTCTTTCTTTTAGACTTTCTCTGTATAGCTTTGGCTGTTCCTGAACTCACTCTGTAGACCAGGTTGGATTTGAACTCACAGAGATTCAGCCACCTTTATCTCCCAAGTGCTGGGATTAAAGGGTCGAGCTATCACTGCACATCCCATCCTGTTTCTTTTCTTTATTTGATTTATTTACTCTTCTATTCAAAATTATGTTTTTATCTAATAGTTTATGTAATCATTTATGTCTCTTCTTGGGAAAATTTAAGGCAGATAAAAGTAACAGAGTGCCCGTGAGTCCAGGTGTTTCTCTTTCCAAATCCCATCCACTTCTCTGCCCTGCACCCTTCCACCCTGCCTCCTCCACCCTGTACCCTCTGTCCTGCACCCATCTGCCCTGCTTTCTTCTGTCTTATAACTCTCTGCCTTGACCTCCACCCTGGATTGTTGGAACAGCTCTTTCTGAAAGTATCTCTTACCCTTAGAAACTGAGCTTTTACTAGACCTTGCAACCACATTAATAATATGTCTTGAGATGATTTAAAACTATATACTGGATCTGCTGTGGTGAAGTGTACTCAGCCTGTCTAACAATGTCATCAACCTTACTATTCTTAGGACTTTTTATGTAATCTCTTTTTACAACATAAGCTAAGTGCATAGCTTTAATCCTAAACTATGTATGCTTTCATGCCCATGATACAGAATTGTGTGTGTGTGTGTGTGTGTGTGTGTGTGTGTGTGTGTGTGTGTGTGTGTGTGTTGGTAACTATTTTCTGAAGCAATATGAGGATTTGGGTTGATAATATCTGTGGTGGTTTGAATAGGTTTAGCCCCCTATAGACTTATGTGTTTGAATGCTTGGCCCGCAGGGCGTGACACAATGAGGAGGTGTGGTCTTATTGGAGGAAGTGTGTCACTCTGGGCTTGGGCTTTGAGACCTTCCTCCTAGCTGTTTGAGGAGTCAGTCTTCTCCCGTTTGCCTTCAGAACAAGATGTAAAACTCTCAGCGCTTCCAGTACCATGTGTGCCTGGATGCTGCCCTGCTTCTCGCCATGATATAATGAACCGAACCCCTGAACCTGTAAGCCAGCCCCAATTAAATGTCCTTCATAAGAGTTGCCTTGGTCGTGGTGTCCGTTCACAGCAATGGAAACCTTAACTAAGACAGCATCTGTGTGTGGTTCTGCGTGTTATTCTGGGTTATTTGGGGTCAGCAAAATAACTTCTTTCCCTTGAAAACTGTTAAGGATTTCTGTAAAGAATTCCTCATTCCCTGTCCACACTATATGTTCTGTGCTGTTCCGTAAATACAGAGAGAAACTTTTTCTAGGCACTGGCACCAGACAGGCACCACACACACCAGACAGATGACAGACTGAACGCAGGCTACAGACACTGGACAGATGGAAGACAGGGAGAATTCAAATTTGGGCCCACTTTTGGCCTAAACTACTTCAAGAGGAAGATTCTTTTCGTCCTTTAATGTGGAGCTGAATTACTGTCCCCTCTACTCCACACCCTCTGTCCTGCAACCCTCACCCTGCGCTCCGTATCCTCGTCCCATTCTACCTCGGACCCCTGTGCCCTGCCCCCAAGTGACGAGCGGGCTTTGCGGGCAGCACCTCACCAATGAAGGAAGGCTGGAACAGGGTCTCCGGGCAGCGGAAGCGCTCATTGCCAATCGTGATGACCTGCCCATCAGGCAACTCGTAGCTCTTCTCCAGGGAAGAAGACGAAGCCGCCGTGGCCATCTCATTCTCAAAATCCAGGGCTACGTAGCACAGCTTCTCCTTGATGTCTCGCACAATTTCTCTCTCAGCTGGAAGGCGCAGAAATGGCAAAGTGGTTCCTGGGCTCTGCAAGCTCTGCCTTAACAGATGTTCTCCAGGAAACTTCTAGTCTACTCTGAGTCCAGCCTTAGGAAGAGCATAGAACTCCCCCAAAGCTCCATGCTGGGCTAATGTCCCATTCCTCAAAAAGGCTCGATTCTCAAGCCGGAAGCCGAGGGATTTTCTTTCCACTCTGTCATTTTGTGCTGACAATGCCACAGGTGCTCCTGCGGTCCTTACAGGCACATTACGGGGCAGACTTGGACTTACCCCTGATGACCTGACAGAATCTAAAAAAAAATTACTACCAAAAATTCCTACTTAACCTAGGCAAGCCTCATGACCCCGCTCCTTTTAGGTCATTTTATATCATTTGTTCTCGGATACCAGACACCTCCAAGGAGAAAAGGATGTCACCGGTTCTCCAGTACAGCCAAACATTGTTGAAACCCCAGGGCTGCATCAACATGAACACAAGCAGTGGGTGCTGGGAGAAGGGAATGCCTAGAAGGTTCTCCTCCCCAGAGCGTCTCCAGGGGGAACCTTCATCCTCCAACTAGGGTGTCTTAACACTGCGGGGCTTCCCAGTTCACCCCAAGACAGCCTAAGGACAGAGCCACAGGATTCCTGCCAGTCCTAAGAACTTCTGGTCCTGGATGAGATGGGAGTTTGAGCTCAACTCTGAAGGAGGAAAGGGGCAGGTACCTGTGGTCACAAAGGAATAGCCTCTTTCTGTGAGAATTTTCATGAGGTAGTCTGTGAGATCCCGTCCAGCCAGGTCAAGACGCATGATGGCATGGGGCAGTGCATAGCCCTCGTAGATGGGGACATTGTGGGTGACGCCATCCCCTGAATCCAGGACGATGCCTGTGGACAGAGAAGACAAACCTTATTTTCATCTGTCTGTTTCTGGGGTCTGTTACTGAGTGATTTTCCATGATCATATTTTCTTTCTGGCATGAGTACTCTCAGTTGTGTGTGTGTGTGTGTGTGTGTGTGTGTGTGTGTGTGTGTGTGTGTGTGTGTTTTCTTCTCCTAAAGGAGAAGATTGGTTTCTAGAAGGCAAGAACTGTCTCAATATCTTGGATCCCTTGAAATGCAGACATGGTAAGGGATACTTGTCAAATTACCTTAAGTCTAGACCGCACACTCTGTTGTTTTTCACATTTAGACTACATCCTTCTCTGAGGATGTCAGAGCCCCCAGAGTTGGAGCTGCCTAACGTGAGTGCTGGGAATTGAACTCAGGTCCTCTGCAAAAGCAGTGTATGTATGCTCTTACCTGTTGAGCCACCTCTCCAGTTGAGTATGCCTATTGTTTTATACAGACTTTGTGGGAAAACCCTGGAGGGATGAGTGCTCAGGAAAGCAGTGAACATATGAAAAGAATACATTTTAAACAGCTTTTATTACAGTGCTCAAGTTCCTATTGAGGACTGCGGGCTCTCCTGCCTGCTGGGCATCCTTCTATATGGAGGTCACCTGCTTACATAACCGTCATCGTAGGTTCTGCTGTTCCTGAGGCAAAGGCGTGGTGAGGACATGTGGGTAAGCTGCCTGGCATGACCAGGAAAGGAAAACAGCTCTTGCTGCATGTATCAATTATGGCTTGTATATGGAAATTCTTTCCAACTGTATAAGCAGGCTCACACTCAGCCTGCTCCAAGGGCACTCATTTGTTCTTTCCCTGGTCATGGCGTTCCTTTTGATCTAAGCACGCACCTCTGTAGGAGCCCGACTTGACCCTACCTTCCCTGCTGTAGTGAACATTCTATTGGTAAAGTGTCACGTGGTGTTCGAGTTCACTGAAAAACTGGCTCTGGAAGTAGAGTTCCTCTCCTCCAGTTCAGCTTTAAGTGTGTCTGTCTCAAACTGCCTTCCAAGGCCCTGTCTGCAGATGGGCTGGCCCTGACTCAGCGCAGGAAGAGAAGAGAACAGAAGAGTAAAGGCACCATGTCCATGTGGATAGCTAGAAACTAAGCCACTCCCAACGAAGGTTTCTACTGTTTGTCCCACAGTAAAAAAAAAAAAAAGTGCCTGCAGTGGGAAAGGGAAGCCGGAGGGTCAGCTATGGAGAGAAACTCAGAGACCTCAGCTGACTGCTTCAACTTCCCTGGTCAGTTTCTGTTGGACGTTTCTAAGCTCCCAGTTTGATGATTTCAGGTATCTGCTGTTACTTGTTCTTTTACTCGGAGGTGACTTTGCCCAGGACTCTCTACTGGGGACTCCAGCTGACTGCCCCAGTGGGGCCTCCCTGGCTGATTTCTACTGGATGTTTTGAATATCCAAGCTAACTATGTTTTGTTATCTATTGATCTATCCGTCTCTGGCTATTTATTCTTTTTCTTTCTTTGGTTTGCTATAAACTTGCCACAGACCCCGTCTTCCTTCCTTCCTTCCTTCCTTCCTTCCTTCCTTTCTTTTTTTTTTTTTTTTTTTTTCGGAGCTGGGGACCGAACCCAGGGCCTTGTGCTTCCTAGGTAAGCGCTCTACCACTGAGCTAAATCCCCAGCCCCCCTTTCTTTCTTTCTTTCTTTCTTTTTTTCTTTTCTTTTTTTCAGAGCTGGGGACCAAACCCAGGGCCTTGCGCTTGCTAGGCAAGAGCTCTACCACTGAGCTAAATCCCCAACCCCAGACCCTGTCTTTCAAAACAGAAGGTATGGCCACAACAGATCATTTTCAGGACTGCGAAGGAAAACCTGGAGCCAAAAAGAGGAATGCTACTGACCTGTGGTGCGGCCAGATGCATAGAGCGAGAGCACAGCTTGAATGGCAACATACATGGCAGGAACATTGAAGGTTTCGAACATGATCTGGAAGGACAGCAAAGAGGGAAGGACTGTCTGAAAAACACCACAGCGTCTCCTGGCCTACAGAATGGTCTGTAACTTCATTTTTTTTTTTTTTTTTTTTTTTTTTGGAGCTGGGGACTGAACCCAGGGCCTTGCGCTTGCTAGGCAAGCGCTCTACCACTGAGCCAAATCCCCAACCCCGGTCTGTAACTTCATTAAAGGCAAGAACTATGCCAACTCAATGGTCCTTCTTTATCCCATATCTGCTTTCCACAGGACCTACCTTGGTGTACCCCCCCCCCCACCCCGGCCTCCAACTACGGCAGGTCCATTAGGACATTTTGCTGCATTGGTACACAAGGGGGAAGAAGTATCTGGCCAAGCTGGTCCCTGTGCACAGTGCTCTTACCTGGGTCATCTTCTCCCTGTTGGCTTTAGGGTTTAGGGGGGCCTCTGTGAGCAGGGTCGGGTGCTCTTCTGGTGCTACTCGCAGCTCGTTGTAGAAGGAGTGGTGCCAGATCTAGTTGAGACAAAAGCCAGATAAGCCCTGCAGACTTCCCAGGGGTCTGAAAATATCTGACTGGTGTGTCCATCTTGGAGGAGGGTGGTTAAATGCTACTCAGGACAAGGTAAATCTGGAGAGAGTGGTCAGCCCTGGGGAGTCTCTGATGGACATGGAGTCTATTCCTCCTCTCCACTCATGCCAGACACAGAGCCAGTGTGTGTGCTGACTCTGTCATTTGACCCTTCCTCTCTGTTCCTCTTCTCACTTTTCCCTGTCATTTGGTGCCTTCAGGGAAGCAGGCTGCACTCAGTTCTTATGGCTTCCCGGCTTCTGGTTGTGTTTGGCTGACAGATGGCATTGGCAAGAGGTTAGGCAGTGGAAGGAGAGAAAAGCCAGGGCGTGGCCCATAGACAGACCTCTCCAGTTATCTCACTGGACTCCCAGGACACTGCCTACCCACGCCAAGTCCCCGCAGGGGGCACTGGTAAGCCCAGAGTTCCTATGGCAACTAGTGCTCATCCAGTTCTGGTTGCCTTAATCCTGCTCACACCCCTGTACATATTTCCTCAGTCAACCTCACTAGAAGTGTGTACCGTCTTCTGCTGTGATCCTGGCACATATATGTAGGCCCAGTTCTCATTGCTTACAGGTGACCAGGCTGGTATTTGAGCAGGGTCTCTCCTCGTCAGCACTGTCATCTTAGATTAGCTCAGTCGGTGTTGTAGTGGGCAGACCTGTGCACCATGGGAGGCTTAGTGGGATCCTTAGTCTCCACCCACTGGATGTTACTTGTGGCCCAAGTTTGGTCACATCTCCAGACATTACGTGTGTGTGTGTGTGTGTGTGTGTGTGTGTGTATGTGTGTGTGTGTGTGTGTAAAGCTGTCCCTGCCTTAGAGAAGGTTTCCTCACCCACATAGGTCCACCTAGGTTCTTCAGTGCTCCAAGATGACTAGACAAGGGTCTTTACTTCAGAGGTGTTTGACAAACAGCGTCAGGAGGCTTGGGGTTTTGGTTTCTTTAGCAACAGGGCCAAATCAGACCACTGTATTCACGGGCTTTGCGGGGATGTTAGTAAACACGACAATAGGGGCTGTATATAGACTGGACTTGGTGTCTAGTTCTTCGTTTCAAAGTCTGGAGGGGAGAAAGTCCAAAAGACAAAAATGCCAAGATGCAGCTAAATCAAAGGAAGAGGTGGAAGTGATCATTGTCCGGGAGACTGGAATGGACTGGAAACAAGGTCCCCAGAGGATTCAAGGGTCCCCGAGACACGGAACGACAGGAGTACAGGCCTGGGGCTTTGAAGTCTCACAGGGAGATGGGGGACAGTAACTGGCCTCAGCGGAGGGAAGTGGGGTTGAAATATGCCTACCTCAGCTTCATGTGGGACTGTGAATGTAGGTAGAGGTGGCTTAGCTCTTTCCCAGACCTGCCGGTCGTTTAGAGTGGGTCCAAGCACTACACTTCATTTTTTCAGAGCACTGTCCCTCAAAAGTTAGAAATGTTGCCAAATTAAAATATTTGGAAATTTTATACCCATCTGTCACTAGGTAACATTTTGAAATCTTTCTTTTGTGACTCTTGTCTTTATGCTACTTGTAAATTTTTATCACGTATTCACTTCATCTCCATTATTAATATTATTACTAAATTTTGTTTTAATTAATTAATTTTGGGACAGAGTCTTTCTATATAGCCCTGGCTTGCCTGGAACTTGCTATGTAGACCAGGTTGGCCTCAAACACTTAGAAATTTGCCTGCCTCTGCCTCCCTAGTGCTGGAATAAAGGCGTGAGCCACTTACACTTGGTTGTTTTTATTTTATCTTGAAATGTTAATTCTTTTTTTTTAAAGAGTAATTTCTTTTTTTAAAAAAAGATAGATTTTTAAAAAGAGTGTGTGTGTGTTTGTGTGTGTGTATCTTGTGTATTTGTGTGTGTGTATCTGTGTGTGTGTATATGTGTGTATTTGTGTGTGTGTATTTGTGTGTGTGTTTGTGTACGTGTGTATCTGTGTGTGTATGTGTGTGTATATTTGTGTGTGTGTGTTTGTGTATGTGTGTATCTGTGTGTGTATCTGTGTGTGTGTATCTGTGTGTATTTGTGTGTGTGTGTTTGTGTGTGTATCCGTGTGTGTGTGTGTATCTGTGTGTCATGCACACAAGTGTAGGTGTCTCCAGAGGCCAGAAGACAGCATTGGATCCCCTGGTGCTGGAGTTATAGGTGTCTGTGGGGCACCTGACGTGGATGCTGGCAGCTAGATACTCAGGTCTTCCTCAAGAGCAGCCTGTGCTCTTAAGCTGCCGAGCCATCTCTCCAGCTCCAGCACTGTGTATTTTTAATGATAAACCTATACTACCTATTTATCAGTCTTTCAATATGTCTCTTGTAATATTTTTGCCATATGTTGTTTGACTTTCAGAGTTTATTTTTTGGGCACATACACTAGAAGTTAGGATTTTTTAGGAAGTCAAATCTGTTATTTTTTTCTTCTATGACAACTCTCACCAGAAAGCTTGACTAAATGTTTACACCTACCTTACTGTATCTGTATCTTTGAATTTTTATATTTAACTTTTAGATTCAAATGATACGTGTTGGAGACGTGGTATGAGGTAAGACTCTGCATGTATAAATAATTACGTGGCTACCTCAGAACAACCACCAAATTCCCATTCTGCCTTCCTTTTAAGACGTACCATGTAGGGGTTGGGGATTTAGCTCAATTGTAGAGCGTTTGCCCAGCAAGCACAAGGCCCTGGGTTCGATCCCCAGCTCTGGAAAAAAAAAAAAAGATGTACCTCGGGGAAAAAAAAAAAGATGTACCATATATACACTGTCCCGTCTGTGAGAAAATGTTTTGTTTCTTATGTTTCCAAATTAAGTTCTGGGCAATGTGTGTGGATAATGAGTGTCAGTTCCAACTCCACACGTTGGGATCACACTAAATCAATGTCCAACTTAATTTTTTTTTTCCAGAGCTGAGGACCGAACCCAGGGCCTTGCGCTTGCTAGGCAAGCGCTTTACCACTGAGCTAAATCCCCAACCCCCCAACTTAATTTTTAAAGCACTTTTGTTGAAAAGGAGGTTTGATCTGAGATGGAGGTCTTATTCTGTGACCCAGGCTGGCCTTAAATTCACAGCAAAGTGCCAATCCTCCTGCCTCAGTCTCCTAAGCTCTGGGTCTACAGGCATGAACCCCTGTACTTCAAAAGAAAGTTGCTTGTTTTTAGATCTCCAGCTTGCAAATGAAGACACTAAGGCTGGGGTTTGTACACACGCTTCTTTGCCTGTTCCTCTCCGCAGTTCGAGAGCCGTCACAGTACAGCCCAGCCTCTCTGCAGTGCGAGAGCCGTCACAGTACAGCCCAGCCTCTCTGCAGTGCGAGAGCCGTCACAGTACAGGCCAGCCTCTCTGCAGTGCGAGAGCCGTCACAGTACAGCCCAGCCTCTCTGCAGTGCGAGAGCCGTCACAGTACAGCCCAGCCTCTCTGCAGTGTGAGAGCCGTCACAGTACAGGCCAGCCTCTCTGCAGTGTGAGAGCCGTCACAGTACAGGCCAGCCCCTCCACAGTGTGAGAGCTGTCACAGTACAGGCCAGCCTCTCTGCAGTGCGAGAGCCGTCACAGTACAGCCCAGCCTCTCTGCAGTGCGAGAGCTGTCACAGTACAGGCCAGCCTTTCTGCAGTGTGAGAGCCATCACAGTACAGCCCAGCTTACCCTGAAGATGGAGAGGAGCCGTCAGCATACCACAGTAAGACAAATACTAGGAAGGTGCTGCTGACATTCCCCTAGTGATGTCACCATTGTCCCACCTCCTGCGTTATCTCATAAAACAAGTCAAAACAAAACCACCAAACCAACAGCAAACATGAGAAACTTCCAGAACTCCTAGCATATTACTTAATATTTCATCGGAGAATCGGAATTCTACATCAGCAGTTCCCTCGCCTGATCACATGGAAGGGCAAACAGGAGAGAGACCAGATCCTCAGAGGCTGCTAGAAAGCGTTAGGGACAGACAGATTATGTGGATAACTAAGACAAGGCAAATGTGGGAAGCCACTGCCGTGGTCCAGGAACAGAGGCTAAAGGTCCAGGCTGGAAATGAATAGGGAATGGGAAGGGGAGGAGGAAGGCTATAGGACAGGCACACACAGAGAGGGTGTGGTCTGGGAAGGTCGAGGTGAGCTATCTCTCTATTAAACACACTGGAGGCTTCGGATACCTTCTCCATGTCATCCCAGTTCGTGATGATGCCGTGCTCAATGGGGTATTTGAGGGTCAGGATCCCACGCTTGCTCTGGGCTTCGTCCCCCACATAGCTGTCTTTCTGGCCCATTCCCACCATCACGCCCTGTGACGAGAAAGAAAAGGAGAGATAAGTGAATCGTTGGAGGGGTCCGCACATAGAGATTTAGTCACTGGAATGTTCCCAAAGAAGAGCTGAGGAAAGGGAGCAGGAAATGGAGGTGGGCGTGACAGGAAGAGGAGGTGGAGGTTCCTCATGGGCTTTTCTGAGAGAGAACAAAGCCTATCTATATATTCAACCCCCTTATTTTATACTCTCTGCTGAAAGAGAGAGAGAGAGAGAGAGAGAGAGAGAGAGAGAGAGAGAGAGAGAGAGAGAGCGCTCAGTATAGTTCTTTCATTGAAGTTCCTATACAGCTCACTCCTGGTGGATCACAGTCTTGGGTCCAGGAACCACACACCTGATGCCGAGGGCGGCCCACAATGGAGGGAAAGACAGCCCTGGGAGCGTCGTCTCCTGCAAAGCCTGCCTTGCACAGGCCAGACCCATTGTCACACACAAGGGCGGTGGTCTCTTCTTCACACATGGTGGGCGCGGTGGAGAGAGCTGGGGGCTGGAGCACCTTTAGGGTGGAAGAGAAAAGAACGGTTGTCAAGTAAGACAGGAGATAGTCTTTGTGGCTCTGCGTCTGAGCAACTGGGTATATCTGGTCTTTGCTACTTTGTGGGTTCTTCTTTTTCCTAGTCTTTATTCCCTTCACTTTCACCCTCTAACACTCAATAGGAGAGAAGCAGGGATAGAGTGGAAAGAGAACCTTGAATCAAATTTCTTTCCTTTTGCTTCTTCTTTGACCATCCACTGCCCTAAATGACCACCAGCCCTACCTCCTCCGTGCCTTAGCACTTAGGTACCCTCTGAAAAGTTCCTGGAATTCCAAACCTCACATAATTGCACGCTTCTGCTAGAGCACAGGGCAAGTCATGATCGGCTGCTACGGACAGTTCAAACCAGCCCACATCCCTACACTGGGATTAAAATGAAAGCACTTAACAAAATTTCTGTGTTTTTAAAGAAACAAAAATTTTCTGAATTCTCAAAAATGTCACTGCAACTGGGGCTCGGTTCTAGGAGACACATAGTTTCAGCCTCATTGTCTCTGGACGTTGTGTCTCATACCCCCATTTGGCTGTTAGGCACTGAATAATGCCACCCTACATTCATACAGAATGTACATCAGTATCCCAAATGTGGCTGGGTTTAGAGATGGGTCTTTACAGAAGGGTTTAGAAGGAGGTCATAAATCCAATATGACTAGTGTCCAATATGGCTACTCCATAGGGTGGTATCTGTGTAAGAAAAGAAGATTAGAATACAGATGTATGTGGAGTGTGGACTGTGTGAAGACATGGCCAGAAGATAGTCATCTCTAAGCCAGGGGAGGGTCCCGAGGAGGAGCCAACCTTGATGCCTCTTGACCCTCAAGCTCCTAGTGTTCAGGATGGCTGGAAAACAAGTTTCTGTCCTTAAAGGCCCTCATCATCTGTGGCTTGTGTTATGACAGTTAACTAAGTAACGCATTTTGTTTTTATTTGATTTTAGTTTTTGAGAGAGGGTCTCACGATGTATACCATGTATATGTCTGTGGAGGCCAGCAGACAGATTTGGATTCCCTAGAACTGGAGTTCAGAGTGGTTTTGAGCTGCCATGTCAGTGCTGGGAACTGAACTCAGGTCCTCTGCAAAAAAGCAAGTCCTGTTAATCACTGAGCCGCCTCTCCATTTGCAGGGTCTCACTATGCGGCCTTGATTGGCCTGGAACTCTCTATGTAGTCCAAGATGGCCTCAAACTCACAGAAATTGCCCTGCATCTACCTCCTGAATGCTGGGATTAAATACACATCATAATACCCAGTTTATTATCTTTAATTTTAAAGATGAAATAGCCACAACACTTTCATTCAGAGAATTGTGAGAGTCCTTAGCAGTTATTAAACAAGTTGAGAAGCTTTATAGTATACCTAAGGCAGGATTAGTAGTTATAAGAAAAAAGAACTCTTACAAACCAATAAGTAGACAGCCCAAAGGAAAAAGAAATACTGTGAGAAGTCAGTTGACAAAGAAGGAAGGTAAAGTCCCTCCAACTGAAGACTCCCAGCCTCTCTGGCAAATCAAGTAAAATCGTGTGTGTGTGTGTGTGTGTGTGTGTGTGTGTGTGTGTGTATGCGCGAGTGCATGTGGCATGTGTACAGATATGTGCCCACGTATGTGCATGTGTGTGGGTCAAGAGACAACCTCAGGTGTTATTTCTCAGGTGCAGTTTTTTGTTTTTTTGAGATACAGTCTCTCCGTGGCCTTAAGCTCTCCAAATAGACCCGGCAGCCTGACCACTGAGCACTAAGGATCCAAATGTCTCTACTGTCTCCGTTATGCATGGAAGGAGAGAAGTTCTACAGACAACTGACTGACCCCAAACAGCCTTATGCTGAGGCCAGACGAAAAGATTATGTCTTGGGATTTTGTTCAGAAGATCAAGAAGACTAGACAGGGTCAGAGCAGAATAATTTGGGGGCTGGAAGGGTGGCTCGGGGGTTAAGAGTACTAGCTGGTACTAGGAGGTTAAGAGTGTAGCTGCTCTTACAGAGGACCTGGGTTTGGTTCCCAGCCCCCACATGGGTGCTCACATCGTCTGTAACTCCAGTTCCGGGGGAACTCCTGGGACTCAGGCATGAACATGATACACAGACAGATACGCAGGCAGGCAGAACACTCATCCACATGAAATCAAAGACTTAGATAATACACTACTACACATGTGTACAACGGGGGTGTGCGTGCTCTTTGGCATGAGGTGGAGCTCAGAGGGAACTGGGGAGTTGGTTCTCTCCTTCCACTTTTATGTGGGCTCTGAGGATTGAACTCAGACTTGGGCAGCAAATGTTTTACTCTGTGAGCCATCCTGTGAGCTTAGCCGTGTTTAAAACGATCAGAACGGAGAGCCAGCTTAATAATGAGAAGTTATTGAATAAGTTAGTTGGCTGTGAACTGCTAGAAAAGTCCACCCACCACCCAGAGGAGAAAGTGAACTACCTAATGTCAGGAGAACGGTGTCAGGTTGCTTCCGTCACGCTGTACCCAGTGCTGCCAAGTTTGGCTACGTGTGTGTGAGTGCGTGTGTGTGTGTGTGTGTGAGTGCGTGTGTGTGTGTGTGTGTGAGTGTGTGTGTGTGTGAGTGTGTGTGTGTGTGAGTGTGTGTGTGTGAGTGTGTGTGTGAGTGTGTGTGTGTGAGTGTGTGTGTGTGTGTGAGTGTGTGTGAGTGTGTGTGTGTGTGTGAGTGCGTGTGTGTGTGTGTGTGTGTACATATGAATGATTTATCATGTATTTTAAATGTTATATATACTCTATGTGGCCCATGCTTAGGGCAATTCTCCTGCTTCTACTTCCCAAGTGCCGAGATTACAGGCATGATTACATCTAGCAAAATGTATTTTTAATGTAATTTGATTTTTTAAAAGACTTGTTTATTTATTTTATGTATGTGAGTACACTGTAGCTGTCTTCAGACACACCAGAAGAGGGCATCGGATTCCGTTACAGATGGTTGTGAGCCATCTGTAATGGACCTCTGGGAGAGCAGCCAGTGTTCTTAACCACTGAGCCATCTCCCCAAGCCCTATTTTTAATTAACAAGAAAAGATTTTTTGGACTGGAGAGATATCTCAGTGGTTAAGAGCATTTGCTGCTCTTACAAAGACCCAGGTTTAGTTCCCTGCACCCACAACCACCCATAACTCCAGATCCAGGGGATCTAACACCCTTTTCTGAGCTCCTTGGGCACTGCGTGTACATGGTGCAGAGACGTACATGCAAGCAAAAACACATGTACACATAAAATAAAAATAAATATTTTAAAATCTTTACCTCGATTTTACAATTTATAGTATTACCTACTTAAACCTCAAAAATAGCCCCGGGACAATATATTTTTAAATCCCATTCTGTTGACTTGACAGTCAAGACTCAGAAAAGTTCAAGAACTCAGCCAGAGACCTCTTAGCTAGAAAAAGCGAGTGCACGGGCCTGGCATTGATCCACGACAGGTGTGGAGCCTGAGCCTGTGTTGTACTGCCCTCCCTCGCCATAGCCGTGAAAACGACATAACTTCTCCTTGTATGGCATTTTCCTTTTGCCTCCTTCTCTTTGGCAGCTCAGGCCTTCACACAAAGGGACCTCTGTTTCTTCTTCCTCTGAGCTCTTTCTGCAGCAGGACCAGGCTTACTCTTACATATAACTTGGTATCTGGTACACAGTAGGTGCACAATAAATGTTGATGAAGTGGGCCTCCTCCTAGACCTGTCTGCTCTGTGCCTGGGATACTCAAGCACTCCGCTTTCTCTCCCCAAGCTAGTTGTCCGCTGCCTGATCTAGTAAGCACGATCCTGAGGGGAAATGGGCCTTAAAAGGCAGAAGGAGGCCATGGGGTAAGGCCACGCTTCTGTGGCTATCTTCTCTAGGGCCCCTCAGCACTGTACCACTGTGTGGTTTATTTTTTATTTATTTATTTTTCCTTGTTTTTCGGAGCTGGGGACCGAACCCAAGGCCTTGCACTTGCTAGGCAACCGCTCTACCACTGAGCTAAATCCCCAACCCCCACTGTGTGGTTTATTTATGCTTCAGGCGCTTCTGACTTTTGTTCCTTTTTAACTTTGTTTTAGATTTTTTGAGTCAGAGTTCTCTGTTACAGGTAGCTTCTTTCCACTCACAGCCATCCTCCTGTCTTAGTTTCTCAAATGCTGGGATTATAGATGTTTTGCCACAAGCCTGGTTTCTCTTTGATGCCTCTCCTTTTGACAGATCTCATGTACCCCAGGCTGGTCTTGAACTTCTGATCCCCCTGCCAGCCGGCCAGTATTGGATTAAGGGTGTGTGGTGCCTGTACTCAGTTTATGCAACTCTAGGCATGGAACCCCAGGGTTTGTGCACACCTGGGTATGTTCTCTACCAACTGAGCCACATCCCGGCAGACTCCCGTTTGGCTTTCAGTGATCTTTCATCTCCTCCCTGGTTTCACCAAATCCTACCCCACCCAGCTCAGCCCCCCATCCCTCAGGCCTGGGCTTAGCTTCCTAGGCTTTCTGGCCACCAAGGCATCCACAGAGCAACTTCAAACTGTTAGCACTCATCCTTGCAATAAACCACTTTTTAAAATGTCTTTTCCAGATCTCTTCATGTTTATGTGTGTGAGTATTTTGCCTGCCTGTATGTATGTATGTATGTATGTATGTATGTATGTATGTATGTATCTATGTATCTATGTATGTATGTATGTATGTGTATCAGAAGTGTACAGTGCCTGCTGAGGTCAGAACCCCTGGAACTGGAGTTACACACGTGGCTGTGAGCTACCAGGTAACTGCTGGGAACCCAACCTTGATCTTCTGCAAGAACACTGAGCGTCTCCAACCACTGAGGCGTCCTCCAGTCCCAGAACCCCTTTCTGTGGCAGAGACAGAGGCGAGGTAGGGCCCTGAAGGCAGACGGGAGAGCTAGAGGCCCAGAAGGGAGGTGGGCCACCTCCTGCCATGTATCTGTCAGGGGGGGATTCTTGACCCTCAGTCATTTGTGGCTGATTGGAGCATAGCATCGGATCCAGAACCGAAGTAGCCATGGTTTTCAGGGGTCGCCGTGGCTTTGCACTCATGGAAAGCTGTACAGATTGTCGTGGCTGTTTCAGCGTGTACCTCATCCGCACCTCACTGAGAAATTCTCACAGTTAGATCACAGCTCTTGAGTTTTATTCTCACTCCAAAGCAGTCCTGAACCAGACAGAATGAGTACAAAGAATTGGCTCCCTCGCTGATCTCCCTGTGGACCTCAACTCAGTAGGAGGACAGGGGTGTGAGAATATCCTTGCCACTACAACGGGACAGGTTTGGCCCTGGTTGTCTCACCTCTCCTTATTGACCCTTATCCTCCCTGGGACTCTGTCTCCCAGCTCTGCCCCATTTCCCTCCTTAGACTCCAGTTTCTTCCACCTGTCATCCAGGAAAACAATTAGGGTCTGGAAAGAAGGCCCTGGGGTTGGGGATTTGGCTCAGTGGTAGAGTGCTTGCCTAGCAAGCGCAAGGCCCTGGGTTCGGTTCCCAGCTCCGAAAAAAAAGAAAAGGAAAAAAAAAAAAAGAAAAAAAAGAAAAAGAAGGCCCTGTGGTAAGGGGCACTTGCTGTGCTTGCAGAGGACCTGAGTTCACTCCCAATCACCCACACAGTGGCTCACACTGTGACTCCAGTTTCACAGGATCCTATGCCCTCTTGTAACCTCTGAGGGTGCCCGGCACACACATGGTAAATAAATTCAGGCGAAACATCCTATGCATAAAGCAAAACAAATAAATCCTTAAAAACCATAAAAAATACTTTCCAAAAAAAGAACATGGGTTAAACATACATAAGGGTATTAAAGGGCTGTGCAGATTTTAACACAGGACATGCAAACTCTGGCCTATTTCTCATAGATTGAACGTTAAAATGCTTTTTATATTTTCTGAGTGGTTGAAGGTAGGCTTGGTAGATGGCTCAGTGGGCAAAGTGCATGCTGTGAATGTATTCGGACATTAGCTTAGATCTCTTGTTCCACAGAAAATCCAGGGTTGCTGCCAGCTCCCCCGAAATCCCAGTTCTGGGCAGATGGAGCTGGGAGAACCCCCAGAGTGAGCTTACTGGCCATCCTGCCAAGCTAGCAGAGTCAGCTCCAGGTTCAGTGAGAGATTCGGTCTCAAAAATAAAATAGAAAATGCTAGAGGACACCAAATGCCAACCGATCGATGACCACCACAGGCATACATGTGCCACCATAAGGGCGCATGCACATATACCTGCACACACGTGTACACACACACACACACACACACACATACACACACATACACACACATACACACACATACACGCACATACAAACACGAACATGCACATGCACACACACATAGACACACACTTACACATATACACATATACTAACACACATGCCTGCAAATAAGAATAAAAAGTTAAAAATAAAAAAGAAGCGTATTTTCTTTTTAAAATGGTTGAAGGAAAAGCAATGGAAGACTAATAGCTCCTGATCTGTGAAGGTTATGTAAGATTCAGGGTTTGTGCCTATGAGTATTTATTTTATCCCTCTGCCAGACTGCCCTGCGGTCACTATGTAGCTGAGTGCAACCTTGAATTCCCTGCTCCTCCTGCCTCCGCCCCCAGAGCTGAAATCACAGGAGTGAAGTCCTAACTCCTCTGCAAATCATCTCACTGGGGCCCAGGCACAGCAGTCTCTGCCCTCGTGGCCCGAGATTCCTTTTGTGGGCTGAGGGTGGTGGTGACAGACCTTCAGACCTCCAAAGCCTAAAAGCTGGCCCTCTGGGCATCTTCAGAAAATTCTGCCACCCCTTTTCCTCAGGCGTCACAAGTATAAAATGTTTTATTAGCCTCTCAGGCTTCGCTCTCAACACTAACTCCTGGGATGGAGCTTAGCCCACTGAAAGAATTCCCCTAGATTCCAGAAACCAATGGCTACGGAAAAACCAATTCATGCCGGTTTCCCAAGACCTTCCCATTTTAGCAGAGAGTTTCGTCCCTGAGAAGGAGGGCTCTGGGTGGTAGGATTTCAAAGGACACTTTGGGTATCTAGTTGGAGTGAGGGCTTCGGGTGACATGTAGGCGCCTGCCAGTTTGCCCTCAACTGACTGACGTAGAAACATGCTGCTGTAGTTGAGTGTATCCCAAAAGCCCTATGCTAAAGTTTTATTCCTGGGGGTCGTCTTTAGAAGGCGGGGCTGAGTCCCTCGGGTGTTCCCTTGAAGAAGGCTGTAGAACGTGGCTTTCCCTCACTCTTGTCTCCCTTGCCTGTGGAGTAAGCAGTTTTTCCTCTGGCCTGCATTCCCATCAGGACTTGCAGGCCAAAGCAACCGGATCAATTTGATCACAGACTAGAACCTTCAAAACCAGCAGCTAAAATAAACCTTTTTTTGTTTGTTTGTTTGTTTGTTTATAACTTATCTATCTCAGGTGATTCACTATATGGATAGAAAGGTCCCTGACACACACATGACCAGAAAGGCTAGCAGAAAGGAGTCATTTCTCCCACTTGTCACAGTGGGAGGCCAGTGGCACTCTGAGTTCAGGGAGTCTTTACCAGAATCATAGCTGGTCATACAATTAAACATGGTGGTGCCTAGTTCAGTCCTAGTACTTAGGAAGCAGATGAATCTCTGTGAGTTGAGGCCAGCCTGGTCTACACAGGGAGTTTCGACCAGCAAGGGCTACATAATGAGATCCTGTCTCAAAAGAAAAACATGACTTCTGGTTGGAAATATTTCTTATTGATGGATTGGTTGATGGACCGGTTTGCTGGCTTTCTGTTTTTGTTTCTGTTTATTTGTGGAAGTGTCTCATGTAGCCCAGGTTGACCTTGACCTCACTACATGGTTGGGATTACCCTACCTCTAGATCCCCCCAACCCCCAGTGCTGGATCACAGGAGTGTATAATCACATGTAAGATGGCTATACCTACTCTTCTGCTCCTCATCCAGCCTCCCACCCAGGGTCTCAGTTCAGCTCTTGGCTAGACCCTTCTTCTGACCTCCAGATGTGTTGATCGAGCTCTATGAAATGTATGCAGCCTGTGGTATCTAAGCCATTCTGCCGGGATGACTGACGACATCAGCTCTGGCTGGAGCTATACTCAGAGAGGCATTCCACCCTCGCCAGAACCCAGAGCCTCGTGCTCTCAACATTCCCTCCTAACTGACCATAGCCCTCTTTGACTCTCCCTCCACACCACCCACACGGTGGTGGCACGTCTGCCCTGTGCCAGTCTTCTCAGCCTCCAGAGCAGTCCCTCCACAGGATAAACTCTTGCTGTTCACTTTAACCCCTTCTGTGCTACCCCACTGCTCCTTTCTTACACTTAGCATCTAACAACCGTAGGACCACCTATCCCTCTAAAGTTCCTAGGCCTTGAAATCTAACTGGAGTGGAGTGGAGGCTCTCTGTGCCCCCAGGCTTCCTTTTTTATTTTTGACCGGGACTGTCCTCTGGAGGACTCAGCTCAGGCACGATTCCCCAAGGAAGCCTTTCCTCCCCGCCTACAGCTTAAATGAGGAGCCTCTCCTGGGCTTTACCCTTTCCCACATTTAGATACTCCATTGCGATTCTATTTTTTTCTCTCTCTCTCTTTTTTTTTTTTTTCGGAGCTGGGGACCGAACCCAGGGCCTTGTGCTTGCTAGGCAAGAGCTCTACCACTGAGCTAAATCCCCAACCCCGTGATTCTATTTTTAATCATATTTTATTTTCATACAGTATTTCATAAAGTTTGGGCTAGCCTTAAACTTACTATGTAGGCAAGGATGACCTTGAACTGATCCTCTGGTCTTTCCCTCTCAAGAGCTAGGAACATAGGTGTGCGTCATCACACTCCCCATGATGATGCTTAAGCTTGAGAATGCAAGGCTAGAGCCTAGCCACATTGGGCTGGGAGCTATACTCTACACATTTAGTCCTCACTAGGGAGGTATTCTGGGTACTCACGCTATTGGGCGAGCACATGGAGGTCACTTGGTAACGCTGGGTACTAAGCTGCTGGCCTCCAAGACCTGACCCCAGTCTGCTCCACCTGGATACAGCTCACAAAAGTGGTGGGGGCCTGTGCATGTGCACACATGTGTGCGCGTGTGTGTGCCTGTGCTTATGTGTGTGTATGTGCGTGTGCATGTGTGTGTGTGTGTGTATGTGTGTGTGTGCGTGTTGCAGGGATGGTGGTCTTGACATGTTACTTCATAGCTGGTGTGAGTCGCTTTGTTTTGTTTGACACAGAGTCTCTCACTGAGGCCCAGGTTGTCCTGGAACTCACTAAGTAACACAGGCTGGCCTTGAGCTTTGGGCAGTTTACCTGCTCTGGACTCCCTAGCACTCAATACAAGCATGGGCCACCATGAACTGCAAGTGTGCATCTTTTAGAAGAGCTGCTTAATTGCCCAGAGCCTCAGTGACCTAATCAGAGGAGAACAAGTTAGCTGCCTTGTAGCCCTAAAATGTAAGAAAGCCACAGGGCATTTGCTTCTCCCTCATGTCTGACTTTCCTCATCCCACGATGACCTTACGGCTTTCCCTCCATTCTCCTCAGCTAAGCACAAATTGGAGGAGAGAGAGAGAGAGAGAGACCATCCAAAGCCAAATGCAGGATGTCCCTTCCTATTCCCAATACTGGTAGCTCATGGATACCAGGGCCACTGCTGTCTATGGCCTGAATACCCAAGAGGAAGCTGCTTTTTTGAGGTTTCCCCTAAAACAGGCTCCTTGACATGCTGACCTTTGGTAAGGAGAATGGGACATGTCCCGGAGGAGCCATACCGTGGGGCTCCCGAAACTGTCCTGTCCCCAGGCTGCCCCATGCATGACCAGAAATACCCTTTCCCATCAGGCAGCAGTGTGTTCCAGGCACCACTGCCACCAAGGGCCTGACATGTCATCTGGGCCAGTGTCATAGAAACCAAGCGAACCTGGAGTTCTACAGGCACGCAAAGCCTGGCTGACCCCAAAAGGAAGAGGCAGCAAAAGGAAGGCAGTACTCACCAAGGGTGTGAGAAGTCCTTCTCCGAGAGACTGAGGGCCGTGGTGTCTTTGGCAGAAATACCAGAGCAATATAAAACCCCCAAGGCGGATCTTCTTTAAACAGAGTCCCTAAAAAGGCCAGCTGACGGTGTGGTAGCAATATTACCATATAAGGTGGGTTTTTTTTAATAAACCAGCCTTGCGGGGCGTGGATGGAGGGTGGGTAGAGTGAATTATCATTTGAAAAATGTATGCAGAAGGATTCGGTGGTAACAGACTCTGGACCGTGGATTTGTTCCTTTTAGGCCATACTTGTATAAACAAAAATTACACCAGGCCTTATAAGCTGTCCAGAGTGAGGCATGACAGGGCTGTGCTCCGGCAGAGAGAGCCATACCAAGAATGGCAGTGGCCTCCTCTGTCCCGCCTCCTTCTGCAGGCCCTCTGCCTGCTGCTTCAAGGTCTGCCTGAGGCACCATGCTGGACCTGTAGAGCCAGTGCCATTGCGGTTTGCCTGGTGTAGGACAGCAGAAGGCTGAGGGGAAGTTCCGTCTGCATTTGGCAAAAAAACATCTCATGTGTCCCAACTGTCCTGATACTCTGGGATCCCCAGTCACCTTCAGCTTCCTCTAGACTGTCACACTCTCCAGGTCTCCTTCCTGGAGTTGCTCTGCCAGTTCCCCAATGCTGGGAAGAGCAGAAGGAGGGCTCTGCCTCAAGCCAGAGCACGCTAGGCAAGGCCCATCAGCAGGAATACGTTTCCAGACTCTTGTGCTTCTGGCTTTTCTTGTGTAATTCATTCTCTCCCCGGGCAGCTGTCCCGAGTCCCACAATGTCCACCACTACCTCTGTGGCAGATTGTCTCAACTTCACACCTGATCCAGACCAAAGTGATCGATTGCAGACTGGAGAGGGACCTGCATCCAAGTGAATGTGGGTTCTTCAAGCTCAGCTGTCCAAAACCGGCCTCTCCCTATCCCTCCAACTGCCACATTCCCTGATTCCCTCCTTCAGAGTCTTTCCTCTCACTCTGCCCTTCAAGAAAGCCAGTCAGTCTAGAAGCATTCTCTCTCTCTCTCTCTCTCTCTCTCTCTCTCTCTCTCTCTCTCTCTCTCTCTCTCTCTCCCACCCCCCGCCCCAGGCACCTGGGCACAGTTCTATGAATTCTAGACACATAACAATTTTAAGGTAAGAAGCAGTTACAAAGGTAGAGACACTTTATAAAAAGTGGCAGAAGGGTACAAGGTAAGGATTGGAGCGAAGAAAAGGGGAGGAGGAAATGATGTAATTATATTTTATTTGAAGAAATATAAACTCATCCATGAGCACACAAATAAGTGTCAAAGTAAGACAAGGCCTTGCCTTGTAGCCCCAGCTGGTCTTCTGAGTACGGATTACGGGCAGGCATGAGTGTCAGCACACCCTGCTTCATATTTAGGTCTTTAACCTCTTCAGGAATGGAGAGAGCAAGGGAGGAGAGAGGAACGGGAAAGGACACAGATCTTTAAACAACAGGATTAGATCTTTCTTAGGGAGCACAGTGGCAGATGTGAACTTGTCAATGCTTCCCCCCAGCTGTAAATAACAGGCTCTGGGAAATGGCCCTGAATAGAACTCCTCCCCACCTCAGGTTACCCATACCCACACAAACACACTTAGAGCATCCTACTGCCCCAGGGTCAGCTTCCTGCTCTCCACCCGGCTGTGGAGAAAGATGGAGCGGAGTTCTTGAGCTTATGTTCTTGAGAACAGTGTGTGTGAACAAGAGGAATTTCTCCTTTTTCTGTGGGAAGGGGATTAAGGATTAAGGAAGCCCCAAGAGGGAGGTTTGGAGACTTAGAGCAGCCATAATACTTCATTCTAGTTTGGGTGCCTGCTCAGGCCCAGCTACACAGACGTGCCCTCTGCTCGCCTGAGAATGTGGGCGCCTGGCTGGCTACTAGCTTTGTCAAACGGGCACAGGACAGGTGGTTGGGTTTGGGTCTTCTTGTCATCCCCAGCTCCAGGGGACACCCAGCCCACCTAGGACTCCTTCAGTAAAAGCCTTCCAGTGGTCCCCTGGAAGGGTCAGCAATGAGCCAATGGAAGCTTCGGACTAGACTGACTTCGCTATCAAAAGAGGTAGCCAGAATTTCTAGGAATTGCCTATGTGGATGCTGGCAGAGCCACCATTTGGACTCCAAAGTGAAACATTTCAAACTTGCCAATCAGCTAGGTGAAAAGACATGTTTGTTTCTCCTGTCACCCCCTGAGGTGGGAACTCCAGAAGAGCTAGAAACAGACTATGCTCTTACTTTCCAAGAGTTCTAAGGCTGGCCTGGGGGTAGCCTCAAGATCTTTGTGTTGTGTTTTGTGAAAAAGAGAGAGAAGCCAGGGATACGTTTGGTGGAGGCTTGGTATGGTGTGGGGGATGGGGATACCTCTGTGGACCCATGCTGAGGCATCCCTTCCCCCTGTGGTACCAGCCACACAATGGTATAGTAGAGAATAGAGTTTATTCAGGGCATGGGGAGGGGAGTTGTAGGAGTAGAAACAGAGAAGACAGAGAAAGAGAGAGGGGGCGGATAGGTAGAGGGAGAGAGGGAGAGGGACAGAGGGAGAGGGAGAGGGACAGAGGGAGAGGGAGAGGGAGAGGGAGAGGGAGAGGGAGAGGGAGAGAGGGAGAGGGAGAGGGAGAGAGGGAGAGGGAGAGGGAGAGAGGGAGAGGGAGAGGGAGAGGGAGAGAGGGAGAGGGAGAGGGAGAGAGGGAGAGGGAGAGGGAGAGAGGGAGAGGGAGAGGGACAGAGGGAGAGGGAGAGGGAAAGGGACAGAGGGAGAGGGAGAGGGAGAGGGAGAGGGAGAGGGAGAGGGAGAGGGAGAGGGAGAGGGAGAGGGAGAGCAGGAGAGGGAGAGGGAGAGGGAGAGGGAGAGGGAGAGGGAGAGGGACAGAGGGAGAGGGAGAGGGACAGAGGGAGAGGGAGAGGGAGAGGGAGAGGGAGAGGGAGAGGGAGAGGGAGAGGGAGAGGGAGAGGGAGAGGGAGAGTAGCAGAGGCTGGCCATGAGCACATGAAGAAAGACCGGTGAGGGGGATGGGGAGAGAGGGTGTGATGGTTTGTATAAGCTCGGCCCAGGGAGTGACACTATTAGGTGTGGCCCTGTTGGAATAGGTGTGTCGCTGTGGGTGTGAGCTTTAATACCTTAGTCCTAGCTGCCTGGAAGTGAGTCTTCTGCTAGCTGCCTTTGGAACAAGAGATGGAACTCTCAGCTCCTCCATGTCCATGCCTGCCTGGATGCTGCCATGCTCTTGCCTTGATGTTAATGGACTGAACCTGTAAGCCAGCCCCAGTTAACTGTTGTCCTTTATATGAGTTGCCATGGTCATGGTGTCTCTTCACAGCAATAAAACCCTAACTAAGGCAGAGGGGGAAGAGGGTAAGGAAGCAAGAGCAAGAGGAGAAGACAGAAAGAGAGTGAGGAGGGGGCAAGCAGCCCCTTTTATAGTGAGTCAGGCACACCTCAGGTAGAGCCAACACTTCATTTCCATAATCCCATTCCTTCCCAATCACAGGGCTTCCTCACTCCCACACTACATTCATCCTCCCACAAGCCACCGGGGACTCCTATCCTCAGTCTGGAACTAAGAAAAACTATAATCCTAGCATCTAGAAGGATCACAAAGTCAAGGCTAACCTGGGCTACAATAAACAAACAACAGTTAAAACAAAACCACATCAAACGCTTCACATGAAACTTTGGCCCTTCACACCAGGAAGATGGCTTTAAGTGGAAGCAGGGCCCTTCTTTTTTGATCAACACTGTAGTTTCCTTCAGAAGAGCATGGAACCCGCCGGGACAGGACGAAATCTGGTTAGGAGCTTCAGCCCACCTGTGAGACAAGACCAGTGTGTTCTAAAAGGCTGAGTCTCTAAGGGTGATTTCCAACAAGTCGCTGACCCAGATCTCACTATTATACTTCCTTGTTGCTACTGGAGCTGCCATTTGTTAAATATATATATATATGTGTGTGTGTGTGTGTGTGTGTGTGTGTGTGTGTGTGTGTGTGTTATAGTACATAACCATGTCTATACAATCATCTACTTAAAATTTTATTGTTGTGTGAATTTGAGTGTGTTGATGATATGTGAAAGTGGGTTCCTGTGTCATAGTGCGTGTGTGGGTTCCTTCTCTCTTCCCATGGGTTCAGTTGAAGGCTTGCTATACAAAGCACACCTACACACTGAGCCATCTTGCTGGGCCCTGTGTAATCATATTTAATCTTGGCATTACTTTTTTTTCCTTTTTTTTTTTAAGAAAAAGAGTTGCGGGGGCTGGGGATTTAGCTCAGTGGTAGAGCCCTTACCTAGGAAGCGCAAGGCCCTGGGTTCGGTCCCCAGCTCCGGAAAAAAAAAAAAAAGAAAAAAAAAGAAAAAAGAAAAAGAGTTGCAGACTTTGAGGCCCAGAGAGCTGAAATCTCTCATGGAAGTCACACCATAATGAGGAAACCAAGAATCTATCTCTTCAGGGTCAGTCTAGCACCAAATCCCACCCTGGAGCCTGAGCACGATTCCTCTCCTAGTGCTGAGAGAACCTGGTGTTTGTGAAGCACTTTTGGAGTGGTCACTTGTGGTTTTGTAAGGATGAGAGTTCACCACACAGTGCAAATAATTTCAGATTCATTTTTGTATTAGTTACTTTTCTGTTGCTGTGATAAAAATATCACTATGAAGCAACTTAGAGAAGGAAGGGTTTATTTGGGTTTATCATGGCAAGGAGAAGTAGCAGCAGCTGGCAGCCATAGCAGAAGAACTCTCACTTTCAACCATAGGCACAGAAAGCAAACAGGAAAGACTGTAACACTCGAAGCCCGTTTCCAGCCAGGCTCCACCTCCCACAGGTTCCATAACCCTCCCAAACCCAGTTGGGACCAATGGTTCAAATACCCAAGTCTATATGGGAACATTCTCATTCAAACTACCACACTTTTCATTTGAAAACAAACCTGCAGATATGAGACCTGGTTTTTAATTTTTTTAAATGTGTGTGTGTGTGTGTGTGTGTGTGTGTGTGTGTGTGTGCACGCACAATAGAGATGGGCTCTAGAGAACTTCCAGAGAAGATTTCAGACAGATCTGGGATATATAAATCATTGCAGAGAATAATTTAGTTGAATGTGGAGGGAAAGAGATGGAGAAATCAAGCACACAGACAAATTGATTCAGTAATTTTTTAAAAAAGCGTAATAAACCATGGGCTAGAGAGATGGCTCAGTGATTAAGAGCACTACTGCTCTTAGGGGACCCTTGTTGGACCTAGCACAAACATGACAGCTTATAGTCAACAACTCTAGTTCCAGGGGATCCAGCACCCTCTTGTAGCCCCTGTAGACAGCAAGTACATATATGGTAAACCGACATACATACGGGCAAACACTCATACACGTTTAAGTGTGAATCACTTCCACAGTGGATGAGCTACGTGAGGTATGTCATAATCATCTGTATAGTAAACCCAGCACCATCTGGTCATCAGGATCTATTCCCAATGTGAATTATGGCATCTCTGGGAGAGGAAGAGGACTATGCTGGCACTGGGATGGGCACGGTAGGTTCCAACTGAGACACCTGGATGTCTGTGACTTGTTTAGTGTATGAACCCTGTCATACCTGGAAGCTCTGTTGTATTGTAAAGAATTTCTTTCCTTTTTGGTAGCAGTAGTACTGGGGTCGTCATCATCATTATTGTGGTGTTGTCGACAATAGTGGTGGTGATTTCTTGAAATAGGGTCTCATGTGACCCAGGTTGGCCTCAAACTTAACTATGCAATCAAGGATGGGTGTCAATGCCTTTGTCCTTCTGCCTCGGTGCTGGGACTGCAGATGTGTACACACAGATGTGTGCATAAAGATGTTACACACACAGATGTGTGCATACAGATGTGTACACACACAGGTGTGTGCATACAGATGAGTACACACACAGGTGTGTGCATACAGATGAGTACATGCAGATGTATACATAACGCCATGCCCCACACTTACTGTTTTGTCTTTATATTTTGTTTTTAGGCTTATTTATTTAGGTGTGTGTGTGTGTGTGTGTGTGTGTGTGTGTGTGTGTGTGTGTGTGTATGTGTGTACATTCCAGGCAGGAGAGTGTGGGCTTGCATGAGCACATATGCAGGACACATGCAGTATCCTGGAGGAAGGGATGGGTGGGCTTCAGAGGAAGAACGAGAAAGCAAGAGCGCCAGGGTTTGGACAGTTTGGACAGTATCTGGGGGGACAGAGACAGGGAGACAGAAGGAGAAGTTAGCCGTTCTGAGCTCAGACAGACGGAAGCAGACAGGCTCTGTGCGCTGCCTGAGGGATGTTCTGCAGCAGCTACCTCGCTGAAGTTTTTAAGGCAGTGAGTGGAAAATACACTGCACACTTTGGCTTTTAGGAGATCCTCTGTAGCCTTTTCTTTCTCTCAGCTTTGTTTGACTTTTTAAAGGTGATTTTGCCTAAGTAAGAGTTCTTCTTTATCCAAGTGTGAGAAAAGTAGGACTCAGGGTTGGAGAGATGGCTCGATAGACCCTTGCTGCTCTTACAGAGGACCAAAATTCACTCCCCGGCACCCCCGGCAGGCAAATCGCAGCCCTGTAACTCCAGCTCCAGGATCTGGTGTCCTTTTCTGGCCTCCTGGAAAGCGGGACTTGGTGTTTAGTATGTGCGTGCTAGAAATTTGCTGAATGGATGGAAAGAGGAATAGAAATGGCTGCGGTGAATCTCTTCCGGGTCTCTCAGTCACCGTCCTGTGTACTTTGTCAATTGTGATGAAATTGGTCTTGTGCTGGCACTGGAGTGTAGCTCCTTTCTCCACATCTGTATATTTTTTCCTTCATATTTCAGTGATCTGCACATAGTAGGCACCCTTGAATGAATGAGTCACGGTCTGGGTGTAGGACTCATGTTTTGGGGAGCATGTCAGGACCCCCAGTCCAGCTGCTATTACCTGAGTTCCACAGCACTGGATGGTACTACTGAGTCTGCTTAACTCACACCATTGGGACGACTACCTGTGGCCTTTCGCTCTCATCCGTCATCTGTTATAGACATCTGCTGCCTCCCCTGATCAGTACCCACTTCTGCGTCTAATGCTACCATGGTATTATTTGGAAAAGAAAACTCCCTGATCTCAAAGCATGCAGGTTGGGTGGGATATAGGCTTTCAACCCAGGCCTGACCAATCAGAACCTTCCATACTTCTGGCCCACAGAGACTGGTCCCAAGATGAGTTGTGGCCAAAGTCTTGACCCAACAACTCAATTCCAGGAGTTGTGTTGAAACCCAGAAATCATTTTCAGCTAGATTTATTAGGACAATAGGCTATTAAACCATGACTGTCTACGTTACTTTGATGGGTAACTCAAATGACCAAATCCTGAAACAAGGGAATGGTAGACACTGGATTCAGCCACATCTGAACATCAATTGGAATTTCTGTCAGTGCAATGAAAATCACTTGAATATAAAATTCCTTTCTCTGCAGTCAGCTAAAGCCTCAAGTCTCATCATTATGAGCGATGGTGAGCTTTTTTTTTTTTTTTTTCTTTTAAAAACTTTTTGATGGTGTGCTTTCAAAGCCATGCTGCCACTGGGAATGAAAATACTGTGTGACCATATCCTGGGCTTACCATGAATCAATTAAGGACAAAACTTCAAAGCTTCCAAGTCTTGGGAAAGGGGCAAAGACTTACTGGGTCTGAGATGCTCTGGACATGGGGGCTAAGGGCTGTTCAAGGTGGCAGTATGGCCAGTGCTTAGCTGGCATGGATGGCACACTGGGATAAACTCTGCATTGGTGCAATGCCATTAGCATTTCCTAAAAAGGTTTCACTGAGTAGTTCATGCTGAGCCTCCTGCCTCAGCCTCCACAGTGTGGGAATGGCAGGCATACATCACCATGCCCAGAACCATTACCTTTTTTTAAAGGCAAGATGAGGTGAAAACAGGGATGCTGGGGGCTGCAGAGCTATAATGGCAGGGAACAGGCAGAGGAGTATCTAAGAATGGCTTCGCTTCCTTTTGTGTAGGAGATGGTTCCACTTCCGCCACCCACCAGTAACCATCCTGGTGTTCCTTTAAGCAATGCCTGTGTTTTCCAAGCTCAGAAGGCAGAAGCAATGCAGGGCCCGTTGCAGCAGCTCTTCTCCAGAGGACAGTGGCTTTGTAAAAAGCAGTCCTTCCAGGGGACTGAGCAATCTGAAGGGCCCAGGACTGTGGTCCGGACTGCAGGCATAACAGCAGCAATTCCTTTCTTAGGCCCCTCTCAGCTCTCCATCCACTGGGCTCTGTCCAAAGATTTCTGCTCGCTCTCGAAGGCAAGGTTTATGTTGAACAAGTTCCAGCAGTGAGGTCAGCCTTATGGAAGCTTTCCATATATGACATGTGTCTGCTGCTTTGCCCAAGAGCATTACCAAGGCCCCCTCACTGGGCCTGTCCAGGAAGCAGGTCTTGGCTGGGTTCCCACATTGAGGGGGCAGTGGAGTTTTGGTTTCTGGATAAAAGGTACTGTCCTTTTTGTCCAGTTATAATGCAGTATATGTTCTCTCTAGTTGGGAAAAATTTAAAACAGAGGGGGAATAAGATCTCACAATCCTACCCTTTGATATGAACTCGTCCTTTTCTGAACGCACGTGTCCACATTATATTTTAGGAAGGCAGCATTGTTGGTATGATTCAGAGTATCATTTTGGGAAGCTGGAGAAATGGTTTAGCAATTAAAAACACTTTCTGCTTCTACAGAGGACCTGGGTGGGCTCTGTTCCCAGCATCCTTCACGGCACCTCACAACTGCCTGAAACTCCAGTTCTAGAGACACCAAATCCCTTTTTGGCTTTTCAGGCACGTGCATGCACACAGTGCACACAACATACATGCACACATGCATGCATGCACGCATGTTAAAAAAACTAATTCTATTCTCTAACATATTCACTCCTCTCCCATGTTTGTGCCACCGATTTCTAGGCTACCTTTAGTTTGCCGCTTATCGTGAAAACAAGCCCCCCACACCATCCTAGGAATTTCTCGAGAAGAAGCCAGCACCGTGGACTTAGCAGGGTGGTTGTCTAGGCAACCACGCCATGGACTTGGATGTAACCAGGAACTCTGAAATGCTACAGTGCCTCGGCTGAAGGCCGTCAGGCTTAAGGAGAAAGCAGGAAGACACGGTTTGAGACAACAGCAAAATGAGAGGTGACTTCCTGCTTGTGGAGGAGGAACACAGGTCAGCTCGGCACACACCATCCCACGTGTCCACAATCAGACTTAAGTGTTTATGGGATGCTCGGTCGGACAGCTCACTCTAGAGCACAACACAAGTGAGCTGATTTATTATAGAAGAAAATAACACCCCCACCTTTTAAACGATATACTTTTAAACAAAATCAGCGTATGGGGGCTGGGAGCTCCTCATGCACATCCCAGCAGAATGGTACGCTCCCTAAGTAATGCCACAAACAATAAAAAGCCAAATCCTTCAAAATGGCTTTCACAGTCTTGCACAGATGCCCCTATGTAGTCCAAGGGTAAAGATGAACAAGTTGGTAGATACATTTCAAGAGGGCAGAAGGCCAGTGATTGGATCTAGAGGTGTTTTTCTTGCATCCTAATTTTTGAGTTAGTTGCTTGGTGTGATTTGCTCATTTCCATATTTGTCTTAAAAATTAAGATGATTTCAAATTAAAAAAAAAAAAGGCTCCCCCCAGTGTTGACCCTTCCCTATTCTGTCTTAAAAGCTTACTTAACTCCATGGGGGTGAGGGGGAGTAAACTGAACAGAATATGCAGCTTAAGAGGAGGGTAGGATTCTTTTTGTAATTTACATTTATTTGTTTTAAATTAATTAATATGTGTGTGTGTGTCTGTGTCTGTGTGTGTATATGTGGGTACACACATACCACAGTACACAAATGGAGGTTAGAGGACAACTTGGGGGGATCCCAGCAATAGAACTTGGGCTGTTGGGCTTGGTGGCAAGTGTGTTTACCCAGTGGGCCACCTCCTGGTTCATGACTGAGATTTATCGAAGGTCTGTGATCGTCACAATTCTGTCTTTGACAGTGACATGGCTGCAGTCCTGAAACAGAGAAAAAGGAGAAACAATGAAGTTGTGGAAAATCTTTACGTCCATTTAAAAAATATTTATTTGAGCCTGGGTCATGTGACTATCTTCAAATTCCCTAGGTAGCCCAGGATGGCCTCCATCTTTGTGGTGCTACCTCTGAGTGTTAGTATTATAAGTATGTACTACTATGCGCCGTTCGTTAGTCCTGGGGATTGGAGCCAGGGTCTGGGGCGTGTGAGGAAAGCCCTCCACCAGCTGAGCTCTATCTCTGGTCTCAAACCTCTCATTTAAAATGCCCGCTCAAGAGGTAACCCAGATTCAGAAAGACAAATGTCAAACATTTTGTCAATTTTAGCTCTGAATCTTTACATTGGAGTCTGTACCCTGACAGATGAGAAGAAGCCAGGAGAGTAGACCGGGGCCATGGCAGGGAGGCAGATCAAGAGCTCTAGAGAGGGGAGCAGGAGGAAGCAAGTGCTACAGAGGGGTTTAAGAGAGTAATGGGGGACTTGGCTGGGGATGGGGAGGAAGGCTAATACAGGGAGAGAGGGAAGACAAGATAAATAACATTAAGGGTGCTTGAAAACACATGGAAGCATGCCATTTTATAAGTTTACTTTAAATATACATAAAATATGCTAGCTATGGTGGCACACATGCTTAATTCCAGTACTCAGGAGGCAGAAGGCAAGAAGCAGGTGGGGCGGATTTCTGTGAGCTTAAGGCTGTCTGGTCTACATAGTGAGCACTAAGCTAGCCAGGTTACATATTGAGATCATATATATATATATATATATATATATATATATATATATATGTATATATATATAACTATGTAACTGTATATATAAAAAATACACACACACACACACACACACACACACACACACACACAATGTGGGCTGAGAGTGCTCCCCAGGCATGGAAAACTTCTCTGAGTTGTTGGTTGGAGAATACAAGTCTCCTAAAACAATATGAGCATTAGCCTTGGTCACCATCCAGAACTTGAAGGTAAGACACTATTGCTGAAGACACCACACTCTTTAAGACACAGTACTTGGAGGATTTGAGCTGGAACTGACCTGGAAAGTTTCTTTGCTCAGGACAGGCTCTCATAGTATTGAGAAGCACTATGCAAGCTGGTAAGGAAGAGGGGCAATTGGATGTCCTACCCAGTTATAAAACCTATGAGCCACAGCAATGACCAGAACGGGGAGACATCTGCCATGGGGGACAGACATCCACACTGGGAGACAGACATCCACACTGGTGAAGCAGGCATTTTTATCTCAGGGATGACTAAGAGTTGCCTAATGGAACTCAGGGCCTTCTGGGTGGGAGACAACCTGTACTTGGTACTGTGAGCTTAGCCATGGATAGAGAGGTCACAGACCTGAGAGAAGAACCCACTAGTGCTGGGTTCCTAAACGAGTATCGTTCTGACTGCTCTAAACATCCTTTTACCCACAGTAAGTGTAGCTCTCACCCTTCACCAACAAAGCTTCCTTTTGCAGCAGATGGACACTGTAACAGAGAGTTACAGCTGATCAAAACACAGAAAACAAATGACATGGCTACAGTACACCCAGGAATCCCAAGGCTTAGGGATGATCTCAGACAAGGGACCAGAGGCACAGGATGCCTGCTGTTACACACTGAGCCCTAGACTTCACGGGGAAGATGCATCCATGAAAAATCAACAATACAGTTGCATGAACAAGACAAGCTTACTGACAGCATCAGTCTGACATGCCATGGATGGGAGAAATTTCACACCCTCCCCAGACTACATACAGGCTACATACAGGAGCGCATTGTCTGCTGAGAGAGGGAGAACGAGTTTTCTCCAGGGCTGAGCTCCTGAATACATCCATTGTCTAACCCCAAGTGGTCAGCCCAGGACACATGGATATGGGAACAAAGGTAAATGGATTCAGTAGGCTGTATATACGTGTGTGTGTGTGTGTGTGTGTGTGTGTGTGTGTGTGTGTGTGTGTGCATGTGTGTGTATGTGCATGCGTGTATGTGTGTGTTTGTGTGTGTATGTGTGTGTGTGCATGTGTACAATAATAAAGAAAAAATCATGAATTTGGGACGGAGAAGAGGGGACATGGGAGAGCCTGGAAGGGAAGGCAGGGGTGGGAATGATATAGATGCAGTACTCTTCTGAAGTTCTGAAAAATAATAAGTAAATAAAATGCTGGCTCGAGGTCAGTGGCTCCTGGTCTGGAAGCCAGACCATGATGTCAGTGGCAATTACAGTAATGGGTCTGGGAATCATCATTCCCACCAAGCTCTACTCGTGCTCTGAAGCGTGGGAGAAATTTCACACCCTCCCCTGATGAAAGGGTACATATACATATATACATATGTATATACATACATAATAACTCTTCTACCACACAAAATCAGCTCCCAGATCCCATGATCTTAATCTCCCATGGGTCTCACTTCTTCCTATCCCTAGATCTTTCATATTTTATGGAGCATGGCTCTGCTTCCTTTCTCTATGTTGCTTGTGTTTCTCTGGACCCAAAAGAAATGGTGTGGTGTGGAGGAAAGTCTCAGAATCTCTTTGTTCCAAGGCTCATCTGACCACTGACATCTGATCAGCTAAACACACTATCACAGACACAACCCGGGAGAAAAAACCACTTCCTGGGGAGGGGAGACCCCACTTTCTATGCAAAATTCTAGAATTGTTCTTTTCCCTTCTCAAGCAGTGGCTGACAGAGACTTAGTCACTGATGGAGAACAAAGTAACATTTGATAAGGGACAATGCATCGGGTACTTTGTTATTACTTCCTTTTCCAGTGGTGTTGGGGATTGAACCCAGGGCCTCAGGCATGCTGAGCGTGCATTCTGTCAGTAGCGTGCCACTAATTTCATCCTCTCAACGATCCTGTAAAGTAAGTGTTCTTATCCCACAGATCAGATGAAAGACCCAGGTAGGGTCCGCAGCCTCACAAACTCGAAGTCACCAGGTGACAGCTGAGAGCCAAGCCTGCTTCCCATGCCCACTGCTTCCTGCATCCATGTGGTTATGGAACTCTGGGAAGGTGAGTGATAGGACTGAATGCATGTGGGTTAGAAAGGACCATGCACCTCATGAACTTCATGTGCTTGCTGGCTTCTACATACATATGTACACTGTACTTGCTGGCTTCTACATAGATACGTACACAGAACAGCGGTGGGTCTCTGCCATGGGGGTGAAAGCCTTTCTGCCGGCAGGTTGAAATCTCTTGAAGGCCATAGTCAGTTAATTTAAAGAATCCAGTCCTGAAACAAGAAAGGGTAGACTTGGAGTCAAGCAGAGGAGTCCATCTCCTCAACCTTAACACCCATCTTGTCTGTTTCCCTCCCGGTGGCAGTGTGAATAGGAATGGACCCAATAGACTCATGTGTTTGGATGCCTGGCCACTAAGAGTGGCACAATTAGGAGATGTGTAGGTGTGGCCTTGTTAAAGGAAGTATATCACCATGGAGGTTGCCTCTGAGGTCTTATATACTCAAGATATGCCTAGTGTGGCACACAATCTCCTGTCGTCTGCAGATCAAGATGTAGAACTGTCGTCTCCTTCTCCAGCACCATGCCTGCCTGCATTCCTGCCGTGTCCCACGATGGTGATAATGGACTAAACCTCGGAACTGTAAGCCAGCCCCAATTAATGCTGTCCTTTATAAGAGCTGCTGTGGTCATGGTGTCTCTTCACAGCAATAGAAACTCTCACTAAGACCTCTCCTTTCTATCACACACACACACACATTCCAGGCAAGCACACTGATTCAGCAGGCTGAGGTAATTTTGAGACAGCTTTCACAGTAAGTATACTGGCTTATAGCTCTCTTCTCTGGAGACTGGGTCATAGTTAAAGAGTAATTTATCTGGTGATTATAAAGAAGAATCAAACAGGAATTCTTCTTTATAAAGACATTTATTCTATTCTATGAGTGCTCGGCTTACATGCCTGGGACACAATGAGGTCAGGAGAATCAGAAGCCTTGGAACTGGAGTGACAGGTGACAGGAAAGCAAGAGCCACTATGTAGGTTCTGGGAGTTGAACCCAGGTCCTTTGCAAAAGCAACAAGTGCTGTAAACTGCTGAGCCATCTCTCTAGTCTCCAAAGAGGAATTCTCTAGTTGAAAATTAAAACCAAAGTGAAAAATTCCTTTGAGCAAATCAACAACAGATTTAAGCAGGAACAAAAGAAGGGCCAACAAACAGTTAGTTAGTTAGGTCCATTAAGGTTTTCAGTCTGAGGAAGAGGGGGAATGGCGTGCAGAGTCACCAGACCTTGTGGTATAACTTAAGTGGACAAAAGTGACATTTGGAAAAATGACAAATAAAAGGCTAGCTCATCACTGTCTCCATGTTAGCTCTGCAGGAGAATTCAGAGTAAATAGGACATTTAGAATGAAAAGAAGCCACACTTGGAGAGAGTGTACCATGTGGGAATTTTTTTTTTTTTTGGTTCTTTTTTTCGGAGCTGGGGACCGAACCCAGGGCCTTGCGCTTCCTAGGCAAGCGCTCTACCACTGAGCTAAATCCCCAACCCCCCATGTGGGAATTTTTTACCCTTTAACCTTAGGCTCTTGAGATCCTGTAACTTTAAATGGTTCAAATTTCTTGAAGGTTTTTCTTAGAAAATCAACATTACTAACATATCATTTAAAGAGTAAGTCATGTTTATCAGAACACGGAGCTTAAAGGAAACCTTTTAGAGCAGTCAATTAAGACAGTTGATGAATTTTATCTTTTAAAAGGTCTTAGGGTCTGGAAGATGGCTCAGTTGGTAAAATCCTTGACATACAAACATGGGGACCTGAGATGGTACTTCTAGTATTGCAGAAGCAGCCTGACATGCGGTGGGCATTTAAAGTCCTCAGGCTAGGGAGGCAGAGAGTGGTGGTCTCCAACTGAATCAGCGAACTCCAGGCTCAGCAAGAGACCCTGGGTCAAAAACAGTAAGGTAGAAAAGCAAGAGAAAGACATCTCAAGTCAACCTCTGGCCGCCACATATATGCACAGGCATCCTCCTGCACAGGCTCATGTGCATACATAAGCAAACCAGCACAAGCAGGCACATGCACACACACATGTGCACACACACATATGCACGCACAATTGCTTTCCATAGAAAGAGGATTTTGCTCTTTGTAAGACCCAGAATCACCTCCTTGGTACTCACTCCTGGAACTTGGGGGAGCAGACAATTGCTATGGACTCTGGTAACATCATTTGGTAGGAGCAGTGCGTGTGCAGATCCACACTGGACAGAAAGGCCGTTTGGGTTGGATGGGTCTGAAAGATGAAACAGATCAGAGAATTTCCAATGATCCAGTTGCCAGGCTGGCCCACTGAAGCAGGTCTGAGGAGCTCCCAATAACTGGCCCAACCCCTTCTTCGAGTTGCAGCCAGGAGGAATACACTTGACCCTCATAGTGAGTGTCTTCCCAGCACTCTAAGCTGGAGGACTCTAAAGGTCCTTGAAAGATCAAGAGGTTTGTAATACAGCAACCACAGTCCAAGACTGTGTACCATAAACTGGAAAATGACTGTGGGGCAAGTGGAACTGTCTCACCAGACAAAAACTGGGCAGGTTGAATGGATTCAGAAACCCTAGTAATTCTCGTATCTGAGAATGGTAGGTGCTTCATCTACTCTGTACCCAGTTTCTGTCCTGGAGCACGTGACCATACACACCACATGAGGATGGTCACATGGCACAGAACACAGAGTTCTCTATGCCAATGAGGTGTCTAGATGAGCCCTAAGGGTTTATCCAATAAGCTTCCCTTCCCAGACATTCCTTCCTGCAAAAGGTATTAAACTCCAGGCCTGGGGCTGGGGATTTAGCTCAGTGGTAGAGCGCTTACCTAGGAAGCGCAAGGCCCTGGGTTCGGTCCCCAGCTCCGGAAAAAAAAAAAAAAAAAAAACTCCAGGCCTACCCTGAGTAAGTCTTATGCATCCATTTTCGCTAGCGATAAACAGGTTTGAAAAGTCAGGGCTGTTAATTATCAAGAATCACTGTGGGGTAAGCCTTCATCATACAGAGTTGAGCTGCCTACGTCTCCCACAGAAGGTCCCTCTGCGCTCCGGACACTCACCGCTGAGTTAAGCCAGATTCCCTCTCCCCCCAGCCCCAGGCTTATTGCTGGCTTTCAGGCCCCCTTTCCTGACTCCTCAGTTCCCAGCAGTGTCTGGGTATCCAGGAGTTTGGACACCCCACTTCGGCCCCAGCCTGTCTTGTCTTTCTTACCTGGGCTGGAGCTCATCTTAGACTACGTTTGTAGCCCAGTGCCTCTGTGTTTTGTCTGCCTGAGCCTTGTTCACACACCCCAGCAGCGAGGCAGAACACGGAGCCACAAATGACTGGGATGAATTGTATTTATTTGGAAACAGAATCTAACTCTGAAGCCCAGGCTGCCCTAGAACTCACTATGTAACCCTGGCTGGTCCCAAACTCACCTCCTGCCCCCGCCTCCCAAGTCCTGTGATAGAGCTGTGAGCTTCCAGGCCTAGAGTGGGCAGATGTTTGTATTTTCCTTTCATACAAAGAGCACGGTCAACTTAGCAGTCACAATGTCTGCGTGTCTCAAAACATGTTACACATCATAGGGGGTTTGTATGATTTTTGTCAACTTTATGCCTTGAAAACATGGCATAAAAATCAGCTTTTAAAAGCTCTGAGAAACAAGCAGCAAGGATCGAGATGTCTGAGGCTGAGGTCATGGCCTTCAGGTAGGAAATAAATGGTGAACTGAAGGAAAGAACTGACCTTTATATTTTCTCTTAAAATTTAAAGATCGGAGAAGAACCATAGCCTTTTTTTTTTCATTAAACGAATTACATTTATGTGTGTGTGAGTGTGCATATGTATGCATGCATGCGTGCGTGTTTGCCTGTCTGTGTCGTGGGTGCGTGTGCAGGTCAGAGAACAACTTGTGAGAGTCAGTTTTCTCCTGCCATCGGAGATGGGCCACCAGTGAGAGCTTGGCAGCAGATGCTTTACCTGCTGATCCAGCCAGCCAGTCCTGCTGTCTTAAACCCCTAATTATGAAGAAATGGTGCAAACACGTCAGAGAGAAAACCAAGCCAAACTTCTTTCCGTGTGTTCCTAGCTGGGCCCTCATGGAGAAATAGACCCCTCTAGTCATCCATGCTAAGTTCTTCCTCAAGTCTAAACTATAACTACATTTGGAGTCTAAATAGTAACCGTTGTGGAGCCAGCCGCTCTTTTAGTTTCTTTTAAAAAAAGATTTATTTAAACAAACCTGGTCTTACTTATGTTTCCATGTGTGCACGCCTGTGTGAATAGATACCACGTGTGTACAGGTGTCACGGGTGGGCCAGACACGGGTGTCGGATCGCTTGGTGAAGGAGTTATGGGAGGCTGTTTTAGAAACCAAACTCAGATCCTCTAGGAGAGCAACAAGAGCTCTTAACCACTGAGCCGTCCCTCCAGCCACTCCTCCTCCTAAGCCCCTCTGCCTCCCCATTGCCCAGCAACAGAGCCTCATCCAACCTCACTGAGGTTTAGGCTGCCTGAGAAGAGGCAGCCTTCCAACATCAGTTCAACAATCTCTCTGACTGAGGGCTGTGTGCTTCATCCTTATTCAAACGGGAGCCCCTTGTGCCCTTCTGAGGTGGTGCTGTCCTAAGCCACATTATCTTGCCCCACCTGCCTTTTCTCTCCTTCTGTACTGCTCACCAGGTATAAAAACACACTGGGCAGCTGCATGTAAAGAATTACATATCTTTTAACTGCATTTCAAGAAGGTGAGACCCAAGCAGAGCTGAAGCACGGAAAGTAGGGAGTCATACTTAGGAGGTAAACTCAAAAGGGAGGGAGGAAGGGGTAGTGGGGGCAAGAGGGTGTCATTCTAGGAGACAGAAAGTGGGAGGGCGGAGCATGCTCCTGGCAGGGTTCTGTTTCCTTTTTTGGGTAGTGGGTGCACCTAGATGTCGGCTTAATGATTCAGTGTACTGCACCCTTAGTCCATGTACACTCAGAGCTTTTGCATCATCAAAGCCAAGTCAAAACAAAACATAACCAAGCCATTCCACACTTAACAACAGGTGATCAGTCTGTCCACCCAGCTCTTCCAAGAGCACCTCATCTCTCCCCCTCTCCCTTAGAGCCAAGCTTCAAAACAGCAGCCTCTACCATCCCTTCATTCATGCTAGGACTTCCTCTGTTTTGTTTTTCTTGTTTCGTTTTGTTTTGTCTGGCTATGAAGCCCAGGTTGGCCACAACTCATAATCCTATCTCACCCTGCTGAATGCGAGGACTGCAGCTTCCCATGACTATAGAACCTTACAGTCTCTGCCCCACTATTGCCACAGTGGGTCTCACTGGATTAATACTGTCAGGGAGCTCCCAACTCTAGCAGGTACTCAATCCTTTCAGGCTAGAGCCCAGCGCAGGTGAGCGTCCTGAATTTCCTCCTTCAGTATCCTTGCTCTGTGGCTCTGGTATTCCTTAGTCCCCCACATCCTCGCTTCCTTCCACCACGCACTTGACTCTTTGGTCCCTTAGTAGCAGCTCCCCAGCTGCTGGTGAATAACTTCTTGCTGTCAACTCTCCCCACCTTCGAGGCTTCCAGGACCAGCTTGCAACAGAAGCCTCCCAGATAGCACTCTTTTTTTTTTTTTTTTTTTAAAGATTTATTTATTTATTATATATAAGTACACTGTAGCTATCTTCAGATACACCAGAAGAGGGCATCAGATCTCTTTACAGATGGTTGTGAGCCACCATGTGGTTGCTGGGAATTGAACTCATGACCTCTGGAAGAGCGGTCGGGCGCTCTTAACAGCTGAGCCATCTCTCCAGCCCCCAGATAGCACTCTTGCTTTGACCCTGCATCTCTTTCTGATGAAAACCACAAATCCCAGCTAAGAGAACTGCTCACTGCTGTGGGAGCATGGTGTACCTGTCCAGTGTTGGCTCCTCGCCCACAAAGCTCTCCTTTGGTCCCTCATTACACGTCACCTTGGGTGTGAACCCTCTTCCTCTGAACCCTGTAGTGCCCTCTGTTCACCCTCTGAAGAACATAGCGCCCTCTGCCTCCCCATGTGAACTCATTTTCTGTGCGGTCTTCTATGGGTCCTCAGGTACAACACGGCAAGTTTTCTATGTGCTGTTTCATATCGTGAATTAGACAAACCAGTGAGTACTTCTACAGGACGCAAGGGCAGAAGACTGCCCCGCACACCAGTACTCCTCTAGGTCTGACTACGAGTGTGTGACCTCCTGAATCTAGAAGTAAAACACCTGATTGTGACTTACACCTGTCACATGCCAAGAAAAACAGCTTGCTCTGTGAGCTCGAGGCCTTACAAATTCCAGAAACATTCACAAGTACTCTTTAGGGAGGGAGTTACATTGTGTTGCCTTGAAGATCAACCTCAGAAGCATACAGTGTATGAGCAATCACTGAACACTGTGTGTGCAAAGGGCAGTGCTTCTCCATAAAGACAAAGTGCAGCCATCAATTGGAACAGAGTCCCTTGGCTTATTTGAAATAGTTTCACGTATGCAGCTTTTTGGTACATAGTCTCTATAGCATGTCCACAGACATTCTAGGCCAGTTCCCACCCCACTCCACGCCCCACCCCGCAACCAGCCAGAGACACCAAAACATCGAAGAGCTCTTTTTAGTAAAAGATTAAGTTTAGAGAAAAGCTAAAAGCTCTTGGTGGTACTTTGAGTTGCTACGAGAGCACTAGTCATGTGTGCAGAGACAAATGCTTTGGAGAGGTTTTCCCTGCTCAGACAAGGGTGTGGGCCGTGTGCTCTAACAGAGAAGAGGAGCCCAAGCCCAGGTTGTCACATTTGCTTACGTGGATCCAGCCAAGAGTGAGGAGTCCAAGATCATCCTGCATAAAGAAAATTTCTTCTTCATTCTCTGTGTGGCAATAATCAGGCCCACCATTTTGTCTGGGGATGAGAACATGTGTGATTGTGAATTCATTTCTCATCTGCAAAGGAGAAGACAACAGGTAAGAATTCCCTGGGGCTTCTCAGCCCCACTCACTCATACTCTGCACCCTGGGCATGGCTCTCATTCTCCTCCAAGTCCCTTACTCCACAAGGCCGAGAGTTCATGTACTTTACCTGTGTAGTCCATAAAGTCGCAGACGGAGATAAGCCCCAGATCTCCCTCTTAGCACAGGCTGGCCCCAGATCACCCTCTTAGCACAGGCTGGCCCCAGATCTCCCTCTTAGCACAGGCTGGCCCCAGATCTCCCTCTTAGCACAGGCTGGCCCCAGATCTCCCTCTTAGCACAGGCTGGCCCCAGATCTCCCTCTTAGCACAGGCTGGCCCCAGATCTCCCTCTTAGCACAGGCTGGCCCCAGATCTCCCTCTTAGCACAGGCTGGCCCCAGATCACCCTCTTAGCACAGGCTGGCCCCAGATCTCCCTCTTAGCACAGGCTGGCCCCAGATCTCCCTCTTAGCACAGGCTGGCCCCAGATCACCCTCTTAGCACAGGCTGGCCCCAGATCTCCCTCTTATCACAGGCGAGGCCAACGGCATAGCCCTAGGGTCTTTCCTGTAACAGCTAAACGGGTCTGCTCAGGGATCTTGGGACACTCTCCAGAGTGTCTTCTGCACATGTCTAGAGTTCCCTAGGCCTTGTCACCTAGGGTCCAAGTGTGATTTGTTCTAAGTCACTATTTTCTGGAGCATCAAGGAATGGGTTTAAGCTTTTCCTTTAGCGGGCTTGTTTTCCTCTGGGTCCTACATCTCCTAGTAGACTCACTGCTTAGCACTCTGTATCCCAGGGTTTCCTTCTCTGCAGAGGACTGCACACTTTGTGGACACAAACAAAAGCCAGCCTTAGATAATTTATATTCACAGGCTACAAAGGGAACTGAGTCCTTCTCCATTTAGAATCAAGCCTCCTTCCCACCCTCCCTTCCTTTCTTTCTTAAGACAAAGTTATATTATATAGCCAATACTGGCCAGAATTCACTATGCAGCTGACCTCAAACTTGTGGAAAGTCTTCTGTCTCAGATTCCCAAGGGGTAGGATTACAGGCATGGGTATCATTCCTGACTAGTAAGTGTTACAGTGTATGTGTACGCGCAGGCATGTGTAGGTCAGAGAAAAACTTTGTGTGTTTCTTCACATTTAATTAATTTGTTTTTGTGATGAGGTCTCTTATTGGTCTAAGACTTATCAGGTAGGCTGCCTGTCTGGCCCTGTAAACTTCTGCCTCCCCTGCTCCTGGGACCATGCCGTGCACTCTCTGTGGAGGGCTTGGTACAGAGTCAGACTTCAGACACCCAGTCACAGGAGAGGCCTCAGAGGAAGCAGCCCCGTACAGGGAAGCCATCCTTACCAGTTTTCCACAGAGGACTCCACAGGTCTCGATGCCTTTGGCAGTGTTGGCGCTGGCAAGCTGGAGAAATTCTGAGCACAGATTGCGGGGCACCACAATGTGGCGCAGGCCTTCAATGGTGGGAACTGAAATGGACAAGAGGGAAAAGTCTGGGGCCACAGGGTCAGAGATCCCTGGGCAGCCATCAGAGCTGACAGCTGAGACTCCAGCAATGGCTGCAGCTGGAGGACTGAGCTCGGTGAGGCTGGGTCACAGGATTCTGGGCTTGGTTGGGAGCAGTCATCGCTCTCCTGACTATTTCTCCCTGTGGAGTAGTGTTATCTTCCTCCTGCCTCTCTGCTGTGTTTTGGAGGTGTGGATTACTGACTGTACACACTTGCAGCTGGAGAAGGCGGGCTGCCTCATCTGGATCAGATGGATCTCTGCATTGGTGTTTTAAGATCCTGATCCTTCAAAAAGAGAAGGTTTTAACCATTCCAGGCGAGACGAGGCTCACCTACAATCTTTTAAAAGTGTTTTTGAAGAATGAAGTATGCTGGCAGACGGTTGTTATCTTGGCTCTCAGAATCGTGTGCCAGGGGAATCTCAAGCTCGGGCTATAATGTGAGACTCAGGAAAAAACAAACCCAAAACCCAGGGACTGAGAAGACGATGGCTACAGAGACTGCTGCACAAGTGTGAGGCTCTGAGCTCAAATCCCCAGAAGCCTCATAAAATGCAGGTAGAGCAGGGTGTAGCTACAAGCCTACGGGAAGATGAGAGGTGGGAACAGAAGGATCGTCAGAAGCTCACGGTGAACAACAAAGAGACCCTGTTTCAAACGAGGTAGAAGCTGAGGACTGACACTCAGGGTTGTTAACTGACCTCCTAGTGCCGAGGAACACTGCTAGAAGAAAACCAAATTGGCCCACAAGAAGATAGTTTGTCCCCTAAGTAGGCATTACCAAAGCAGCTTATAACACCTATCCAAGACATCAAGAACCATTCATGAATTCCACAGAGAGGCTGTGTGAGACCCAGAAAGCCAGAGACGGGGTCAACACAAACCTGCAGACTGAGCAACAACACTGTGACGATTGCATCTCTGGATAACGGACTAGGGCCTGGTACACACAACCAACCCAGTGACCACTCAGCCCACAGGAAACACAGAATGAGCAAGACTTAAGGCCGGGCGTGCAGAAGTTACAATCTAGTTACCGGCAGATGATGGCGCTATTAGGGAAATAATTTAAAAAATACCAAGGCTAAGAAGAGCTCTGGGAGTCCTGCAGGGTGGATCAATCTGACTGAACAGAGAGGAGCTGCAGCAGCCTCAAGCAAACAGGGAAGTCAGAAGCCAAGTCGAGAGAGAAGCTAACAGACCGGTGGGCAAGACATTAGAAAGTATTCCCCAGAGTGGACGGTGTGCACTTCAGAGGAAACAAGGGAGGGGTCTGAAAGGTCAGCCTTCAGGGCCAGCTGCCCTTCCTCCTCACACGCATTTGAAGATGGGACACTAGTTTTTGTGAATGAACCACACGACCGTCTGCCAAGCACAATACTCACACTGACCAAGCTCTTGACAGAGTAGGAACAGTCCAGGCTGGGGTGAGTGGCCTTTTAAAGAAGTCAGCCATTGCTTTGCATGTGGCACTAAACATTTTAAAACTGCTTCTAGGAAGGGCTACCTGTGATCTCTAATTCACTGAACACTTCACATTTTTACAGAATCTTTAAAAGCTGAGATTCAGGCTGGAGAGATGGCTCAGTGGTTAAGAGCACTGGCTGCTCTTCCAGAGGTCCTGAGTTCAATTCCCAGCAACCACATGGTGGCTCACAACCATCTGTAATGAGATCTGGTGCCCTCTTCTGGTGTGTCTGAAGACAGCTGCAATATATATATATTAAAGCTGAGGGTCTGACTTCAGGAATTTTTAGAATAACTGAGTAAGATTAACTTAGGTTCAAGGTCTTTTTAAAAAAAAGACAAGTCAGGTGGTAGGTCAGAAAAAGACAGTACTCATCACACAGTGTTCTGTTGACAGACTCAGGTGAGTGGGACCATGGAGGTGGAAAGAAGGCATCAGCAAGGGGACTCACCATTTTCTATGACGCTTAATGCTCCAGGTTTGAGGGACCTGTCCACCACAGGTGGCTTAGCTGGCCTCAGGGTTGTGTTACAGTCTGAAGTCTGCGTGGGCGAGAAAGGTGAACTGGGGGCCACATCTACACAGGGCTTTTCCAGATCAGGGAGCAGAGGCCCGCACGGGCCAGGGTCTACCTTCCCGAACTCTTGAACAATTTTTAGCCGCTCTTTCTCTAGCTCCTGCTTCTGGATCATCTTCTCAAAGGCATGGAACTGCTCCTGCTCGAGCTGCTTCTGCTTCTGCTGTGCAACTCTCTGCTTTTCTTTTTCCAGTTCTTGCTGGATGGCGATATTTCGGGCAAGTTCCTCTTCTTCCTTCTTCTGCAGAGAAAGTAAGGATTCTGGACTAACACTTTGTCCCTCACAAGAAAGGCATCGCTACAGAGATGTCCAAAGGACAGTTTTGCTCCCGTCTCACTTCCCAATCCAGAATTCATGTTCCATTCCATAACCTCTTAAAGCCATGGGATACAGTCACATTCTACTAAGCCACCATAAGCCTATTTTCAAGGACCGCAAAAGTTCCTATCTTCAAGGTTCATGGAAGACCTATCCCAGTTACGAGTCGGACCACTCTCCATGCAGGGGATCCCAGCAGGCACGAAATGGCAAGAGGGAGCGGGACACCAGAGTGCAAACAATTCATGTCGCTCCCTTGTTTTCTAATCTCAAAAGTTACATTTACTTATGTTAGTGGGTTGGGGACACAGGCCAAGGCTCATATGTGAAGTCCAGAGGACAACTTATGGGACTCAGCTCTCTTCTTCTACTGTGTAGGTCAAGGGATTGAACTCAGGTCGTCAGACTTGGAGGCAAGCATCTTTTACCCTGTGAGCCTCTCTGTTTCTTGTCTATGGAAGAAATGTGGCCAACTACTTTAAGGTCTTGTTGTAGGCTGTGCCTGGAGCTGTGAGTTAAAATGCATGCTTTCTCCCTGAGGGTGCTTTGTCGGGTGCTTTAGCACGGTAATGTGGAAGCAGCGAGGGCACGTGGCACTCTACTGCCCTTTATTCTTTACCTTATTTTTTTTTTTTTTCTGGAGCTGAGGACCGAACCCAGGGCCTTGCGCTTGCTAGGCAAGCGCTCTACCGCTGAGCTAAATCCCCAACCCCTATTCTTTACTTTAAATCATGATGCACCTTCGCTGTCCGTGCCACATAACCTCTACCTGTATCTGATATACTTGGGTCTCAGATACCTGAGTCTCAGATATGTCTATATAAAACGCCTGCTATCCCAAACAAGGCTATAAAATAAAATCCAAGCTTAGGCCTTCTAACTTGGTGCCTCCAAAACTTTTCTGGTGGTTATTTAAACACAGTAATATTTAAACTAAAAAATACCAATTTACAGAGCCCTTCCACTCAATGACTTAGGAATGTATGGCTCAGAGCTATTAATCCCTCTGCTGATTGCCAGCACCAGTGTGCAGGACAGCAGAGCAGACAGCTAGACATTAGCATGTAGGTATCCCTCCAGTGTGTATCTCTGCCCTACGAGCAAACACTGTAGGGCCCCAAGCGTTTCTTTGCAAGCTGAAACTAACTGTTCTAAACAAGACCTACTGCATACCATTGGGAAAGTCAAGGACTGTAAAAAAAACTTCTGGGGATAAGCACATGACCTAAACCTCCCCCTCCTGAGGTCTGAAATGCCTTATGCTCTGAGAAGAATCTTCCCGGTGGGCAGGTTTCTTGCTGTAGATATGGCAGAAAGGTCACAGGTGTCTGTCCTCAAGTCGCCCTCTTGGACACGTAGGCCAAATCTGTTAGAAACCTTCACATCCCTACTGGTCGGTGGCTCTTGTGAGTCACTGGCCTTTGTGTCCCCTCACAACGAAGTAGCCCGTTGAAATCACAGGCTCCATTTGCTTTGGCACAGCTGACCCAGGCTGGCTAAGCAGCCCGCGTGCTTGGCGCTCACCTTTCGCTCCTTATACTGCTCATACTCTTTGGTGTATCTCTTCAAGAGTTCTGTCTTCAGCTCTTCCGCTTTAGGGAAAGCGACATTCTTTAATTTCTGAAATACAAAACCGAACCTGAGAACCAGAGCACTCCAACGTCAGCTGAGGGAGAGAGAAAGAAGGTAAGTCGTCTCACACGGGACTCGAACCCCTCCATCCTGCTATCCCACCACTCTGCCCCCACACTGCGGAGGCAGCCCAGCTCTTTCCAGCTCTGATGGGCAGAGGAGTGCTCCACAGCTGCGTGTCCGTTGCTCCATGCTGCGCGGAGCTCAGAGACAGACACCAGTGAAAATGAGGACCAACCTTGACCGCGTCTTTCTTCTCGGGAATGATGGCCGATTTGTAGTCTCGGTGTTTTGGAAGTTTTTCAATAAACAGCCTAAGGAAACACAACAGAATGGTTAGGGGACACGGAAAATGCCACATGTCCCTGAGGTAATGCAGCCACTGAAAGAAGAGTTTCTAGGGGTGCTGGGGAGTTAGACCAGGCACAGCATACACGACTCGTCTCCCACCAGCTTCATTCCTGCATAGAAGTCCTCCTGCTCTTTTCTCCCAAAACAGCGAGTAACACTAAACACCAGATTCCTACATCAAAAAGGAGAGCTGACGGGTGACTGTGACGGGTGACTGAGACGGTTGACTGAGACGGCTCAGTAGGTAAAGGGTCCTTGCAACCAAGGCTGGGTACCAGAGTTTAACCCTCAGCACTCATGTGGTGGAAGAAGAGAATCCCTCACCAAGTACATTACCATCCTCCATGAACGCCACATTGGAAGGTGCCCCCACCCCAATAAAAAATACTGACCAAGAAGGACATAGCTTCCATTGATGCTTAGAATTCCAATCCCAAGGAGGCATTGCGGGTTTTAAACTAGGCTAAACTACATAGTGAGAATGTCTAAAATAGAAGAAAAGATCCCCCCACCTCATTTAAATAAAAGCCCATCCTATGCCCAAATTGTAACTCTGAAGAGAAAGGTGGTTTTTTTTTTTTCTTGTGATATGACATAAAGGGCCTCTGTCATAAAGCACCCTTCATTCTGTGATGGCTAATCTAAGTTGTCTATTTGACATATGTGGGAAGAGGAAACCTTGATTGAGGAATTGCTTTCATCAGACTGGCCGGCAGGCCTGTCTATGAGACAAGTGTGCTGACTGGTAATGGATGAAGGAGGGCAAGTCCACTGTGAGTGGTGCAATCCCTAGGCAGGTGAGCCTGGGCCGCATCAGAAAGGTAGATAAGCATGAGCCAGGGAGCAGGCCAGTAAGCAGCATTCCTGTTGGTTTTCTCTTCAAATTCCTCCCTTGGCTTCCTATAAGCTAAATAAATCCTTTTCTCTCAAGCTGCTTTTGGTCAGTGGCTTATCACAGTAACAGAAATGCTAATCAGAATCTAAGACTTCCGCAGCCAGGGATAAAATAAAGAGAAAACCACGACCGCTGTTGCTCTCGTGACCTTGACCTCTAGAAGTTTCTCCTGGGACTCATAATCCTTCAGAGAAGAATGCTGTGCACCACCTCCAGGCAAATGCAGCCTGTGCCTCGGTCACTATGAAGGAAGCTCAACGCAAATCATTAACTTATTTAATAGAGGCTGACAAACAACACAGAGCTCTGTGGGTAAAATTCCTGAGCCTAGCCTGATCATCAGAAGCAGAAAGTGACACTTGAAAGTTGTCCTTTCACCTCTGAACATACATACAACAAGCTACTATCTGCATACCTCCCTATGCTACAATGACAATGATGATGACTACTAACTAATGACAGTGATGATAATAAGTAAATAAAGGATGGTGTACACAGCCAGCGCCTGCCATGTGTGCATATGACTATCATCAGTAGCAGACACGGGAACAAAGATGAGCATGAGAATCACCTCGGAGATTTAGCACCAGGGCTGGAGACTTCCTGGATGCACCAGGACACAGCAGTGGTACAGACGGATGCTTTTGTCTGGGGTTATATGGGCTGCAGACTAGAGAAAGCGAATACATCAAAGCGAAGACACGAAAACCACCTGGCAGAGCACCGAGAAGGCCAGGAAACAAATGCGAAAGGACACACAGTGAATCTATGGCACTCAGCTCGATCCCTGATGAAAGAAGTTCTAAGTGAATGCGAGGTAGCGGTTTTACCATCAGATTGGCAAAGGCCTTGAGGCAGGCTGGTGCCTGGCACAAGCTCGGGTGTAGGGAAATGTGTGTTCTCACTGCTATCAAGATTATACATAGGTCCAACTTTTTCCTTATTGGAAGGAAAAGATGAAAGACAATTACTCAACACGTACAACGTACATGTGCACAAAACCTACAGCTTGGCCTCAAGGAACTCAAGACCAACATAACTACATATGCACATGCCGAAATACACATACAAGAAGATTCAATATGAAATTACAAAAGCAGGGAAGCATCAATGTCCACCAAGACAGGCTAATTCAACAAACCACTACATGTCTAAATGTGAAACAATGTAACAACTCATTCATTCAAAAACACTGTACTGAGCATGTTCATAAGGTGCCAAGCTGGGCTCCAAGGGCTGGGGATACATTGTAAATGGTCCGTTCAAGCTTTCTCCTCATGACAGAGCACCCATTACAATGGAGAACAGACATTTTAAAAAAGTATGTTAAAAAAAACATTGGGGATGGAGAGATGGCTCAAAGGTTAAGAGTACTGGCGTATCTTCCAGAGGACCTGGGTGGGATGGATTCCCAACACTTATATGGAGGTTCACAGCACTCTCTAACTCTAGTCCCATGGGATATGACACCTTCTTCTGGCTTCCTCTTGCACCAGGCATATATGTGGTTCGGACATATATGCAGATAAAACATCCCCCGCATATAACAAAAATACATACAATTTTTAAAAAAGGAATCAGTGCAAGGAAAGTTATTAGTAACAGGAAAGGGGACAGGTGGAGACTGGAGATGGGGTAGCTAAGGGAAGCATAAGAGATGACATCTGAGTAGGGACTGGAAGACAGTTGGCTATGAAGAGATCCAGGAGGCTGTTGGGGGTTGAGAAGGCTCCATGTGTCCCCATGTGGAAATACAGTATCACTAAGAGAACAAGCTTAGAACAGAATACACACACACACACACACACACACACACACACACACACACACACACACACGGCCTTTCATGTGCCACAGTACACGTGAGGAAGTCAGAGGACAACTTGTGGAGTCAGATCTGTCCTTCTTCCTTCACATAGGTTTCAGGGATTAAAGACCACACTTGCATGGCAAGTGCTTTACCCACAAGACATCTCACCAGCCTGACATTAAATTTTTTTTTTAAACTTGAGTTCCTCCCTTCTAATGTTTGAGGGAAAATGATCATGAACAAGTATATTCATTCAGAAAGTCACGTGGACGGCCAATAAAAGGATTCGCTAAGGACACTTATCTCCTGTTTTCTGGTTTCTGAAGTTACTTATTGAAGTAAGTCTGAGCATGGACCAGCCTTCTTTGGTCTATAAACCCCAATCCCAGTAAATGCCTTCAACACTGGTGGCGGTTCCCTTTCGGAAGGAGGATTTTACACGGTGTGGAAGAGGCTCACACGGTGCAGCAGACCAGGGCTGCTTCAATATTCTGAGTCTCCTCTGTGCAGCCGTCCGATGCCCATAAAAAGCTGTGGAAGAATCCACGGCCTGCCGTGTTGTCTGTGCTCACCATGAAACTATGTACTGATCCCACACGCTGGAGATCTTTCTTCTATACTGGGGTCTGCAAAAGGCAACGCATTCCTTCAGCAGGAAAACTACTACCACACGGGGGAGGGGGGATTTGCCTGACATCATTAAGATGCCTGAACTGCTCCTGGAGGAAGGACAGGCATGCCCTTTAAATCCTGAACTAAAGTATCCATGAAAGGTCCAGAACAAGAGTCTTAAGAGTGGGGGAGGCGGGAGGGCAGCGATGTAGATGTCTACCTCCATGCCCCTCCCCCCACGCCCCAGCTGTAGTAACCGGTAAACTGGCAGGAACACAGTAAGTGAAGACCGGTCTGAGCCTCGCCAGGCTAGCACTTCTCAGCTGCCACCCGCTTGTCATTTCGCAGGCTCAGAATCAGGGTGTGGAATGCAGGTGCCAGACCAACGAAGGTAGCTGCATCTGTGGCTTCAGGCTTAGTCAACACAACACAGTCCCAAATCAAATCCTAAAGCCAACGAATCCAGCAAATGAAACGCATGCCCCCATCCATAACTCTGCCCCAGGCCTAGCTCACCATGGACACGGACAGATACCCCGCCCCATGTTAGCCTCACCACTAATACTGACATTTGTCATTCAGGGTAACACCAGGTCATGAATAAAAAGATAAGAACCAATTTCTTAAGCATCCGTTAGTCTTATTATTGTGGCTGTTACTGTTGGTGGTGGTGTTGGGGACCAGACCCAGGGTGAGCCACATGGGACAGATTCTGTATCGCTGAGCTGCATCTGCAGCCCTCCACGGACCTTAACAGCATTGATACATCTGGTTCTGTTTCTTAGGAGCTTGTCACAGTTGACACTCTCTTTCGGACCATTAGCCTCCACTTTTTCACAGGATCTTTTCTTTATGGGAAAACATGCTCTAGAATTTGCCGCCCTAAAAATACAGCGCTTTTGGGGCTGGGGATTTAGCTCAGTGGTAGAGCGCTTACCTAGGAAGCGCAAGGCCCTGGGTTCGGTCCCCAGCTCCGAAAAAAAAGAACCAAAAAAAAAAAAAAAAATACAGCGCTTTCATGATTCTTATCTCCATTCAGTGACTTCCTCATTATTTTACTTTGTATCTTACCTGAGTTTCTACAAAGAGCTGTCTAAGCTGGGTGTGGTGGCGAACATCTTTAATCCTAGTAGTAAGGGGAAGGAGCATCTGTGTGTCAAGCTTGATTTATATAGTGAGTTCTAGAACAGCCATAGCTATGTAGAGAGATCCTGTCTTTAAAAAAAAAAAAAAAAAAAAAACCCTAAAAACCAAAAATCCCCACCCCTCCCAAAACCTAAAAAAATCTGAAAAACAAAACCAAAAAACACTCAAAACACCAAAATCCCCATACGAGCAAACAAACACCAACCTGCCTACAACAGGGTTTGGCAAAGTAAAACTAGTGATCCAAACCTAGCTAGCCATCTTTTCTTGTACACAAAGAAACAAACAAAAATAACTGGAAAAAATCTAGACACTGAAGTTTGCCAAAGCTAGAGGAGGGGTGCTACTGGCACCTAGTGGGCACAAACCAGGGGTGCTGCTAACCTCCTTCAACACTCAGATCAAGGACAGGACCAAGCAGTCCCTGCAGTGTCAGAGCCGTGCTTGAAGGGACTGACGAGAAGCTCAGCGAGAGTCGTGTACTGACTGATAAACTCGGTGTGAGATGACTGCTGTGCCTGTGTCTGGGAGGACACACGTGGGGCTGGTAAGAGTGTCTCTTGTAGGGAGAAGAAAGTGGAGGGAGGTTTATTATGGTCTCTAGAGACTGCCTTTTCTAAGACTAAATGGAAAAAAAACAAAAAACAAAAAACAAAAAACATGCTCTGGACAGAAACCTGAAACAGGAGCTGCAAAACCGTGGAGGTGTCACTGCAAACTGAAACCCAGGCTCCTCCTTAAGTCCCAGTTTGTTCCTCTGTAGGACAGAGCCGGAGGGTGAAGCACCTACTTAGCACCCAGCGCCAGTGAAGATCAATGAAACGATCCCAGGGAGACCTCTCCTGAGCCCCCAAGCTCCTCTGCGTTACCAGCAACTTTTCAGGTCCCGTCGTACTAAACTTATGACTAGAATCGACAAGCAAGACCTCTGCCACATCATCCCCTCCCTCGACCACACACCGCTCCTGTCGCTGGAGCTTAGGGAATCGTTCCCCTGGTGATGGCCTCGAAATCATGTATTTATGCTGCCCACCCAAGTATGGTGAATGGACAGCTCAGGAAAGGTCTCACTGTGCTTGAGTCACACGGACAGCAAATGGTCCATCGTCTCCTGTAGGCTGTGACTACGGTGGTGGCTAAGAAGGAAACCTCTATCTCATGCCACTCCAAAGGCACATGATGAGTACAGGAATCTGGGCTCTGTTACACACCAGCAGTGATCCTGTAACTGCCTGCCCGAGCAGAGAAAGGGCAGTCGGGACACTCAACAGTGCGGACACATCCTGCTTAATGGCCAGCTCCTTTGTCTAACAGCTGGGACTTGTGGTCACAGACTGAGAACCAACAAGTCTTCTACTCATGAAACTCAAATAACACCACCTTCTGTCCCTGTGCCTTTCAATGGCAAGGACAACTCACATGTGGAAGGTCTCTGGAACCGATCAGTGGTTGACATTGTCACGCACCCTAGTGTCAGCAACTCTGAGAACCACAGGGGCAGAATACAAGAGATCTCAGTCGCAGGACCCAAAAAGAGAACTGCAGGTGTCTTACGTGATGTACTTGTTGTAGAGGATAAAGGCATGTTCAATGTTGCCTTCTTCAGAGTAAATGGATGCCATGCGGATGATCTCAACACCGGAACGAAAGTAGCGACGGGGCGGAATGTCTTCATTTAACTCAACTGCACTCCCGAGTTGCGACAGAATCCTCACCCGGTCTTGGGGTGGGAGGCTCACATCTGCATGGTCAGACATTGGACCGATGAGTTCTGAGACAGAAGAGAGAAAACAGGTAACATCAACGTCAAGGTCACAGCTTCCCAGTGGTCTAGCACAGGATGAGCGTATCACAAACTTCCCAAGAAGTTAGAAAGAGGCAGGCATGGTGTAGCACACCTTTAATCCTATTACTTGAGGATCACAGAGACAGGTTAGATCTCCGAGTTCCAGACCAGTCTAGATTACATAGCAAGTTTCAGGACAGCCAAGGCTACTTAGAAAGGCCCCGTCTCAAAACAAAAACAAAACGGACAAACAAAACATTAGTGAAAATAAAACACTACATACAATGGCTCTTATCAACAAATTATCCTTCCTGGCTTCAAGAACAACCAGATCTTGATTTGAGGACTGACAGGTTAAAAAAAACAAAAACAGGGACTGGGGATTTAGCTCAGTGGTAGAGCGCTTACCTAGGAAGCGCAAGGCCCTGAGTTCAGTCCCCAGCTCCGAAAAAAAGAACCAAAAAAAAAAAAACCAAAAAACAACAAAAAAAAAAAATCAAAAACAAACCCTCGTCCTGCAATTCGACCCTGCAAGGAATGCAGCTGTTAACAGCACTGTGGATGGCCCTGTGGCTCCCTCAGTTTCAGTAGGAAGCCCACCGTAGGGCTAAGAAATATCTTCTACTCATTTCTCTGTGCAGATACCCACTTCCATTTACCCAGTACCTGGCAGAGTGTGTTCACTGCACCCTCATGAAGACTGCCTGGTGAGGGGCTGGAGAGATGGCTCAGAGGTTAAGAGCACAGTCTGCTCTTCCAGAGGTCCTGAGTTCAATTCCCAGCAACCACATGGTGGCTCACAACCATCTATAATCAGGTCTGGTGCCCTCTTCTGACCTGCCAGGCAGAAAGCTGTATGATGTATACATAATAAATAAATAAATAAATGTTAAAAAAAAAAGACTGCCTGGTGAATTCACACTGACCATTTCATCTCATAGAGAATAAATGGTGGTATTTACCAGGATATACTTCCTCAGATTTGAACATGAGGTTAATGGGAGGGGGTCCTTTCTAGGGCGAATATTACCAACTCTGCTCACTAAACCACCCTTCACTTCAGTCCATCACAGTCACCGTTTTCGGGGCTAGGTAGTTAGTACCTGGAAGCATCAAAGTATACTTGTCTCCACAAGCCAAGCAGGGCTTGCACGGCTGAGTGACAGTACCTCAGTTGGGGTGGGACTCTCTAGGAGTTCCTACTCATTGATGCCCAAACTCCAGGAATTTACAGTCTTCCTAGATGTTGCTTCTGGGCTCTGTGACCCCATCATTGCACATAATCCGGGGTGAAATGGGGTTGTCCATGTGCACTGGATAACGGCACACCCTAGCCAGCCTGTTCTAGAATACACTCGTCTTAGGTTTCAGAGGTCTTGTTTTTTCCATCTTATTCCTTATTCCTCAGTCAGGATTCCCATCTGTCCCCCACCCCCTAACCCCCGGAACCGCAGATTACAGTGGTTCGTTTAGCTGTTGTTTTTCTGAGTTCTACTCACCTGTCCTCAGAGATTTTTTTCTCTAGGCCAATTCTGCTTAGCTTGCTTTAACTTTGGGGTGGCATTTTGTCCATGAAGTTTCCCCACTAAACTCCCTTTTCTAGTAAAAGTTGGGGGCTGCTAGGGGTGTGGGAGCATTGTGAGTATAAACCTGCCCGTGTCCCTAACCGCCGAACTGGGCACAGCCCAGAGTAGCTCATTGGAATGGGATGCCAGGCACCTCGAGAGAGAGGCACTTGTGGGTAAAGAAGGGACTATCCCCCAGAAGCCATCGAGTGGTTCGGGACAACATAGGGTTCAGCAACCCTGCCGAGCTTGTGCATCGGAGAGGGATCCAGCAGTAACTGCTGGCAGCGCCCATCTAGAAGGCACTCAGTTTTCTCGAAAATGCAAGGAGTGTTGAGAACAGGCCTGGCTGGTCAGGAGCCAGCCCTGAAGACAGGGCCATCCCGGAGCTCGCGCGCGGCCGGCCGGGGCCAGGGACATGGACCCCACACACACGGCCTCTCCCCGCGGGGTCCCACCGCGCCAGGATCCCCAGTCCCGCAGCATTCCCGGGACCCTTCCCACCTTTCCTGAAGGATGACAGTCGGAGCTTCCGGAAACGTCACCTCCGATGACACGCCCACTCTCGCCACTCCTTCAATTACGCTCCAAGGATTTAGGACTTGGTGTGGAGAAACGGTGGGTGGGGCTGGAATCTTCCACCAATGAGAGCGAGCGCTGCAGCAGTCGTTTAGGTAAAGAAAAACGAACCAGGAAGAAAAGGAAACCAAGTGAAAGAGGGAACTGCAGCACAAGCAGCACAAACCAGTATGTTTTTCCCCCCATTTATTTTTTTATTCACTTTACATCCTTATCGTTGAACTCCCCCACTCTTGCCAGTCCTCCCCCTCACCCGCATAATCCCTCCCACCCCTGGCTATACCGCCCTCCCTCCGTCCCCCGTGGCACGTCCAGTCTCTGCAGGGCTAGGCTCATCCTCTCCCACTGAGGCCAGAGAAGGCAGCCCAGTTGTGGGAACGGAATCCACAGACAGAGAACAGCTTTAGGGACAGCCCCCACTCCAGTCGTTGGGGGACCCACATGAAGAACGAGCTGCACATCTGCTACGTATGTGCGGGGGCCTAAGTCCAGCCCACTTATGCATTTTGGCTCTCAGAGAGCCTCCAAGGGTCGGGTTCCGAAGCTTGAGTTTTCTGTCAATGGCTCTGCCATCAGAATAATAGCAATTTAATATTTCAAGGGGGATAGCTATCTGTCTTGTCATTCACAGCCGAGCTGACATCACTGTTTCAAACAAAACATCACTGACTACCTAACTAAGCAGACACCCTCTGCCAGTCAGTCTTGTTTTTGCTTTTTAATCATACATTTTTTTCGTGTGTGTGTGTGTGTGTGCGTGCGCGCGCGCTCGCGTGCGTATGCGTGTGTGTGTGTGTGTGTGTGTGTGTGTGTTGATGCGGTCGGTGAGGCTGTGTGGAAGTGGGAGTGGGGAGCATGCCACAGAATGGTGATTGTCAGAGGACAACTTGTGGGACGGCTTCTGGGGACAGAACTCAGGCTATCAGCCCTGACAGTAAGTGCCTCTACCCTCTGACCCTTCTCACTAGCCCATGTTGGCTCTGCTTTAGCTCTCTTCATAGTCCTCAGTCCTGTAGGATTCTCCTAAAATACGGTTTCTCAGGAGAAGGGAGATTTTCTGACTTACTTAGCTCCGTCTCCATGACTTGTGGTCCCAAACTCAATACACATTCTTGGATGTGCACTGAGGGAAAGGTCGTCTGTCTCACTCACGGTCCCCAGGATGGCAGGGGTGGACTAATCAACTGTGAAAAGTGGAGATGACAGGCTGATCATTTTGTTCTTGGGGCCAGATCTTCTCTACGAGGCAATCAGAGCCAGGAGCAGAAGGCATTGAGATGGGGTGCACTCATGAAGATGGGGTGCACTCATGACTTTAGTAGGTGTCTATCATACTAAGTCTGCAGGAGTGCTTGAGGAACGTTGAGGAAGGAAACCTCAGTTCCTGCTCTGAAAGGCTACAGTTGTGAGATACAGAAGGAAACCCACCAGGCCGTGCTGTTCCCTGCACCACAGCACTGCACAAGCCTGTCTTAGACCCTGCTGAGGAGTGAGCCAGTTTGAGGAGGAGCATGTTTGTGCAGTGCGTTCTAAAGAGAACTAGCTGGTCACAGCATTGACCTCTTTGCTGTGAGCTCACTGCGACTGAAAGAGACGAAAAGGTAGAAAGACATCACCACTCAGGGGTGGGGGAGATGTCGAGTTTACTGGTTCAAACACAGGAAAAGCCACCAAGACTTAAAATTTGCCCCCAATTATTGCCTGTGCATTTTATACCCGATACTCATCTCCAGCTGTAGAACACACCTCAGTGAACTGGCTCCAATCTCCAAAGGCCAAACTTATTGCAACATCGGGACGGGCTTGTGGTTCTAAGTTCCATGTTGTCTGAAGACAGGCTTTTCCTATAACCAAGAACAAACTAGTTAGGGAAGTAAGTTCCTACACTCGTTGGAAAGATCTTCAGTGTGTTATTTGTCTTGTTAAAAAAATGCTTAAGCCAGACATGATGGGAGAGCTTTGCAATGTTTCTTTTAATTGTTCATTAATAAAGGTATTAGTCAGTTGCATCAGTTCTCCGCCCTTCTAACAGGTGACATTAGTATATATCAAGGAAGACCACTAGAGTGAATTAGCAGATCAATGAACTGCTGGCATTTTTCAGGGACCAAACAATGAGATGAAAGAGATATTTTTATATCTTTAAAGTGGGTCAGGAGTGGGGGGAAGGTGGTCTGGTGCACCTCTCACACCTCTCGGAACAATGTGGTCCAACATTCTTATCTTCTGTTTTCTTCATAATAACTACCTTCCTTACACTGGGCTAGAAAGGTTGGGCATGCATTTATTTCTCTTCCACTCTTTCTATTATTGTGGGAAATGTTTGTTGGAAAAGCCTTTGTTTTGCATGTTTAAAAAAAAGTATGAGGGTTCTATCTGCATATCCACCTGCAGAAGAGAACCTCAGGTCCTATTATTGATGGTTATGAGCTACTGTGTAGTTGCTGGGAATTGAACTCAGGACCTTTGGAAGAGCATCCAGTGTTCTTTACCTCTTAGCCATCTCTCCACCTGTTTTTCATTCTTAAACTCATAAATACAATATTCCCTGTCAACTCCCAGAAGCAGGGCTCTTCTCCATATCCAGATGCTTTGAAAATGAACTGCACCCACCAGAAGCAATCCGTAGAGAGGCAGAAGCAACCTAATGCAAGCCTTCCTCCCTCTGGGTTGAATTCTGCCCATACTCTGTCTGATGCCTTCATTCCTTAGGCCATCCCACTGTTTGGAGCTTTCATGCTTGAAAAGCATTGAAGATGCTTCTCTCCTTTCTCCCCTTTTGACACAGAGTCTCACTCACAGTCCAGTGTGGTTTGGAACTCACCAGGTAGCTGGGCAAGCAACAGACACATGGGCGATTCTTCTGTATCAGCCTCATAAGTGCTGGGATCACAGGCATGGGCCACCAGCCCAGCTACAGCTCCTGGCCATAGCTGGTATGGCAGTTATAACAAGCTTACATCAGCCTGCAAACTGCCGGCATGGAATCTTGACCCTCTGGCATTCTGTAGCATGCTTGGGTGCAAGATCAGGCAAAAACTAGAGAGTCAAAGAAAGAGAACGTTAGTGAAGGTCAGGTAAAGTACAGGCCCAGGAAAAAAAAAAGGGATTTGGGTGGATTTGTTTTGTTTTACTTGGGAAATGAACCAATTCACCTTGCTTCCTTTTGTATTTTTCAGAGTTGGCAATTTGATGTTCTTTACACAGCAAGAGGGCCCAGAAATGGCAGTGAAATCTGCACACCAGAGAGGGAATCTTAACATGTTTTCTCATGTTATGCCTTCCATTAGCATGCATGTAGATGATAGGTCACTTTCATGGTTCACAAAGGCATTTATACACAGTTCATATTTAGCAGCCTAAAACAACAAGAGCAACAACAAAGATACTGCCTTGTCTTAACTGTACGCACTTAATTATTGTACTGTCTGGTTTTGTGTGTCAACTTGACACAAGCTGGAGTTATCACAGAAAAAGGAGCCTCAGTTGTGGGAAATGCCTTCACGAGACCCAGCTGTAAGACATTTTCTCAGTTAGTGATCATGGGGGTGAGTACCCAGTCCATTGTGGGTGGTGCTATCCCTGGGCTGGTGGTCTGGTCTTGTGTTCTATAAGAAAGCAAGCTGAGCAAGCCAGGGGAAACAAGCCGGTAAGTACCATCCGTCCATGGCCTCTGCATCAGCTCCTGCTTCCTGACCTGTTTGAGCTCCAGTCCTGACTTCCTTTGGTGGTGAACAGCATGGAAGTAAATTGAATAAACCCTTTCCTCCCTAACCTGCTTCATAATGTTTGTGCAGGAATAGGAATCCTGACTAAGACAAATTGGTACCAGAAGTGGGGTATTCCTGTGACAACCTGAACATATTTTGGGGAGGACTGTGGAAGGACTTTGGAACTTTGAGCTAGAAGAGCCATTGGGTGTTAAGGGATCTGGAGCCTAGAAGACAAGGTGTGTGCTACAAAGGGCAGATCTGGAGAAGTGACCCAAGCCCTTGGAGGAGCCTAGAAGATTGTAAGTGGATCCCAGACATTGGATGGTTGGAGTTTGATTTTGCTTTTGATTGTGACTGTGCCCTGATATTTTTCCCTCTTGAAGGAAGACAGTATTCTAGTGGACTCCACAGTTAAGAGACTTTGAATTTTAAAAAGACTTTGAATTTTAAAAGATATTGTGTATTTTAAATGGATTGAACTTTTAATATATAAAGACTGTGTGACTCTTAAAGTTATTTAGATCTTGGGGATGAATAAGACAGTAGGGTTGAGGCTTAATAGTGATGTGTTTGTGTGTCAAGTTGACAAGGGGTCAATTGTACTGTCTGGTTTTGTGTGTCAACTTGACAGAAGCTGGAGTTATCACAGAAAAAGGAGCCTCAGTTGTGGAAATGCCTTCATGGGACCCAGCTGTAAGGCATTTTCTCAATGAGTGATTAAGGAGGAGATGTTTGCTGTGTTCTGTAGCTGCAGATCTTCAGGCTGTCACTGTCCTCATCACTGTGGACCAGTGGTGAGGCAGAGACAGAGCATCAGCAGGAGGAGTCTGGGAAGGAGACAAACGAGAGACAGGAAGGGGCGGGATTAAGATCCACACTTCAGAGCACAGCCCTTGCAACACACTGCCTTTTATAAGGCCCCCCTCGCTAGTTTCTTCCCTCCCCGGTAATGCCGTTGCATTATGAGCCAGCCAAAGGCTCAACACAGGACTTGGAAAAACCTTGTACTTGGCTTTTAAAGACTATTTTCTACTTAGAATTTACTACATGCATGCTTTGCTATTCCAATTCTATCACTATCTTTAGGGAAAGCAACACAGTGAGGTGTACTGTGCGCTTTCTTCTCGTGAGAACTGTTTGTTTTATAACAGCACAAACCAGCTTGACCTGATGGACTTTATGGGAAGCAGTGAAGAAAGGCTCTTGAGAAATGCAGATAAAGTACACCGTGCCTCAAGTGCAAGGCCAGGCACCTGCAGCTCAGCCTACCATTAACCCCCTTTGCTTTAAGGCCCTGAGTAGTGCGTCTGCGGCGAGCAGGTCTCATGAGCTTCTTGTGTCAGTGAGAGAGTGAGTCGGGACTGAGTTGCCAATGACTTGGGGAGTGAGTGGCTGTGTGGTAGGAAATCTACAGATATACTCCTTGTTGGGCTGTTAAGTTTTTGGGGATGCCTAGGAAAATCTATGTGGGACTTCTTTAGTATAAATGAGCAGGTAATATAAGATTATAATTGTATAAGGGTATCAGGTAAGCAATGTAAGTAATATAGTAGAGGCAAGCAATTTACATGAGATTCCAAGGGCTACAAGAGACAGAACTATAGCACAGACCTCGAATGGTAAACATTGTATATATAGTCAGAAGTGTTCATTCTTCCCATGATCATGTATGGAGGATGTGGGTCTGTGGAATATATGCGATGCTTTCACGAGGTTTTCTTTTTAGTTCAGCGTCATATCTGATAAAACTGCCTCCAAGGTGTTCCTGTGGACTCTGTGAATGTTTGGGAGGTTTGTGTCTCAAGGGGTTTGCCGAGGTGGACTGTCCTTGATTTCTTAGAAGTCACTAATGCCACAGACAGACGGACAACCACATGGCAGAGTTGGGGGCTTCTCTTCTTTCCTCTTCAGAGGGAAGGGGGGGTTCCATGCTCTGTGGTTGATAGTACAGGCTGGGTCTAAAAGCAGGAGGCGTGTGAATAGGAAAGAAGAGGGCCGGCTGGAGTGGAAAGGGGATGAGAGGAGGCGTGAAAACGACCAAAATACACTATGTACACGGAAAAACCGATCAAAGCCTTAAAAAGGAAGCTCAAGGTAATGTTTGGCTGCGTGGTAGGCTTGAGGTCAGCCTAGGTTAGATAAGACGGGATGTGTACCAAAGCACGGGGAGAGTGAGGGGGTGGGAAGAAGATGGGCTTGTTCCCATGACCTCTGTCAAACATCTCCACCCCAAACATCACTGCGTGCACAATGACAGGTGCTATAGCAGTTCCAACCATATTCCAATGGAACTAAGCTAGGGACTAAACATTTAACACAACAGCTTGTGGAATCGCTTTTGTAGAAATTCTGTTTTTACACATTAAAGTGTTCAGTTCCATTTAGGCAAGTCCTGGGACTGCCCTGGACCTCTGCTCCCACACTGATTTTTCTCTCCACAGTCCCCCACTAGTTCCAGCTGCACTCTCTGCATCAGACCCTGCCAGTTTTGATGTTAATTTTGCATCCTGCAACTTTGCTGAAAATGTTTGTCAGTTTCCTGGAGGAGTATTTGGTCCTTGTGCATTGACTCACACCCTCAAATAAGGACACCTGGATTTCTTCTTTCTAATTTGTGTCCCCATTATTTCCTTCTCTTGTCTTGGTGACGTGACTAAGACCTCAGACTATTGAATGAGTGGAGAAAGTGGACAACCTTGTCTTGTTCCCAATTTTAGCAGAAATGGCTTGAGTTTTTCTCATTTATTATAATGTTGGCTATTGGTTTATTATTATAGATATTATTGTATTGAGATATGTTCCCGAGGACTTGAGTTCAATTCCTAGAACCCACTTTTTTTTTTTTTAAAGACTCAGTCTTGGTATCACAGTTCCTGAGTAGCAGGCCAGCCTGGGTGTGTGGTGAAATGCTGTCTCAGAATCCCCTGGTAATACACAACCCTAACTTGAGTGCCTGGCGCTACAAAGTCATTTGTGTCAAAAGTGCACCACTCCAGGCACTCTGGTGAGGAGGTGACAGGCAGACAGTGAGAACTGAGGGTGGGAGGAGAGCTGTGACTGCCATCTTCTGGACACAGCAGGCTATTGCACTCATGAGCTCTGTGCATTACAGGGCTAGCCTAGATGGTCACAGATCCAGGGTCAGACCCTCCATACTTTCTCCTTGAGTGTATCAAGATCTTAAACCTACCTTCAACATGAGGGAGGTCTAGCCAAGGTGCCAAAAAGGAGCCACGTGTGTGGAGAGGAGGACACTGGGAAGGTATTGATCAAAGAGCATTATGCTTGTCTCATTCTCTAGGTTTGCAAAAGGCAGTCCAGAGAAAGAGACTGTGAGCACCAGGAGGAGGGGCCAGGAGGACCCACCATGCGCAGGTATTGTGCCTCAATGCTATAGACCTGTGCGTTCTCTGAGAGTATCCCAATAGCTGCTACACGCTGGTGGCGAACACTGGGTCACAGCGTAAGTTTGAAGGCTTGCACACAAGCTGAACTCACTGGGGAGCTTTTCTTTTCCCTTCATCCCTAAACAGTGAGCTATCTGTATCAAAAGTTCTGACTTCATAGATCTGAGTTTCTGGCTGTACTCAGCAGTATACACAGATACAGATACATTTACACACTTTGTAAACACTTAAAAGGAAGCTGGCAAAATGTAGCTCAGATGTAGACTACTTGCCTAGCACTGGTGAAATCCTGGATTCTTCTCCCAGACAACCCCATCCGGCTGCAAAGTTGCCAGCACAAGGGCAAGGAGCCTCTGAGCCCGAAGCTCGTGTGGTTCAGGCTGCACCTGCCACTTGCTACAGTGTGTTTCTTTTCCTGACTTACCAGCCACTTCCACTATTTGAGACTCCATCCAGCACTGCCTAGTCTAAGTCTGAAATTCTGGGCTCAAATCATCCTCCTGCCTCAGGCCCATGTGTACTGGAGTCACATGAAGATCGACTCACACCTTTATGGGGTAGGAAAAGAAATAAAAGTGGGATAAAATAGGGGAGCTGATTGTTCACCCAGGGAGTTGGAAGGCATGCAGTCTTCTCTCCCTGCCTGCCCTTCCTGCACCTTCACCAGATGTAAGCTGGGGTGACTGTCTTGGCCACACAGCAGCTTCACAGCGGGTCAATAGAGCATCTCCACAGAAACAGAGAAGGGGACAGACATGCAGTTGCTGGCCCTGGTCTCCTCCATAGGGAACACCCAGAGATCACTTCCCCCACAAGGGCCTTCAGAGCCATGAGTCACAAGAAAATGCAGTACAGGGCCCTGTGTGTGCTTTGACCACAGAGGAGTTGCCACTCAGGCAGGGCTGGGAGACACCGCATAGGACAGGGATCGGAGAAGCCTGGACTCAGCGGTGTGCTCATTCTAAAGCTCTGAAGCATCATCTCCCCACCTGCTGAGAGCCAGGCTAGAGAGAGCTTTCTGTGGAGTGAGTAGGAGTCAGAAAGCCTATCTTCAGCACAGTGAGCACAGGACAGGTGAGTGACGGGATCTATGTGAAGAGTTTGATTCAAATCCATCCTATATTGACTTGTCTTTACAGAGAGGGCCTCATATAGTCTGGCCTTGAACTTGCTGCCATGAAAGATGACTTCAAACTCCCAATTCTTCTGCCTCCAACTCCCAAGATGGGAATCACATTCATGTACCCCTAGGCAGGGCTCTATGCAGTGGCTCCAATTCCCAGAGACCTCACAAGGGTCTTCTCCAGCTCCTGCCATCCCACAGAGGAGTAGACAGACAGGAGAAGCTGGCTCTCCCAGCTACAGAGACTCAGGTGGAGCTGCACCCAGCCCCCTTACCCCATGAGGTAAATTGACTCTGATGGCAAAGATGGTCTCTAACCAGACAATGCAGGAGCTCTGCTGTTGTCCAGATGAACATGGCCTGGGCAGATGGTGGCCGGAACACCTGTGAGAAGGCTCTCAGAGCTGGGCGAGCCATGGCTGAGGGGCACGACTGTGCAGGTGACTTTTCCAGGGGTGCGATGAAAGGTGCATGGAGACAGTGTGAGGAGGACCTAGACTGCCACCCTGAGATCTGCAGAAGATCTGAGAGGGAAGACTGCAAGAAAGGCAGGACTTGGGGGAGGCTCAGAAGGCAATAGGGGACTGAGGAGAAGGCTTAATCAGAAAAGCACTCAACCTCAGGAGCCTGAAGATTGAGTCTGGATCTCTGAGTGTTACAGAAAAGCCAGGCACCATGTCTAACCTGGCCCATGTGGCAACATTTCTGGCCATGGAGAGACCTTGTCTCAGAAATTGGAAGGTGCCCGAAAAGCAACATCCGAGTTTGTCCTCTGACCTCCATGACTACATGCTGGGCACATGTGCTCCCATGCCCACAACAATGCACACCACCAAATGGTAAAGAGCACAACTGCTTGGGTCACACAGAGGAGTGAGGGGAGAAGTGGCTGGGAAGTAGACACTGCAGTGCTCAGCCTTGTGCTGCAGAATGAACCGACAGAGTCATTCCTCTGGGGCATGGACCTTCCCTCCTCCCACCTGCAGCCCAGCCTCCTCACCCCTGTCTCCTGGAAGAGGCTGTGCTGAGAGGCTCGCAGGCTGTGCAGCAGTATAGCCAGTGAAGGATCCCTCCACTGGGTGTGGTGCAGGCACAGAGGTAGGGATTGTCTTGTGCCTGATTGGTTGAGAAGTGTAGCACAAAGCTAGAGTATGGAGTAATTGGGGGTGGGGCGGGACATAGGCTGGCAGAAGGAATATAGAACCCTTTCTTCAAATATGCCAGCTGTCCTCATTGGGAGTTCAAGACCAGTGTGATCCATATACTAAAACAGGAATGGAGTTGTCGAGCTGCATATGGGGTGTCTTACCAGAAAGCAAACGGGAAGATCCACCTGAGAGAACACCTGCATGGTACTATCACAGAAAAATTCCAGTCCCCATTTGGGACAACCCATCTGCACTTTTAGTCAGGGAGGCCTGAGGCTTCCAAAGCAGAACAGTATACATTTTCCCCCCTAAACTTTGTGAAATCCTGACAAACCCCCCATCGGTTCCTGGAGCCATGTAAATGTAGATAAAGAGAAATGACTCCAGAGTTGTCCTCCGACCTCAAGAAAGCATCCCCTCCCCAAGGCCTCTCTTCCCGAGTACCAGGACTGCAGGACTGAGCCAGCACACCCAGCAAGCCATTTGTTTTTTTGTCTTCTGGAGAGTTACCTAATTGCCACAGGCCTCAGTGAAAACAAAGGAGAAGATATTAGCCACCTTCTAACCCTAAAACAACATGAAGCCCAGGACACTTCCCCACACTTCATCACTGAATCTCCTCATCCCATGATTCAAAAACACTATTTAAATTCTGTGTTTACCTCAGCCAAGAATATATACACATAGACAAAGTTCATCCCAGAGCTAGTAAGTGAGCGAGGCCTGAGGGGGCTGTGCCTCGGGACAATGAACAATGGCAAGAACAGAAATGGCCTCCTGTGTCCCACCTCCTTCCTCAGGCCCTCTGCCTGCTGCCCCAGGACTGCAGAGCCCACAGAATGGGTGCCATTGTGCTTTGTCTGGTGCCAGCCTGGAACAGCTGAAGGCTGAGGGGGAAATCCCACATGCACTAGGAGAAAATTTCCACTCGTTGCACTGTCTTGCTGCCTCAGGCTAGCTAGGCACATTCAACTTCCACAGGAACTCCAGATTCTCCAGGTCTCCTTCCTGGAGTTGCTGTCAGTGCCCCAGTGCTGGGAAATCCAGAGGAGGGATCTGCCTCAAGCCTGAGCACACCTAGCAAGACCTGTGTGCAGAAACGTTTCCAGAGTCCTGTGCTTATGGGTCTCTATTTTTCTTGTTTTTTTTTTTTTTTTTTTTTTTTTGTTTTTGGTTTTTTTTTTTAGAAGACTATTTTCTCTGTGTTCAGCCTGCGTGTAGGTATGTGCATTCCTGGTGACAGCTGAGGGTCCCAGAGGGAGTTAGATCCCCAGGAACTAGGGAGTACAGGGCAGTGTGAGTTCTGAGATCCAAACTCTGGTCCTCACAAGTGAGCCCAATTGTCAGCACCAAGCCTTCCTTAGAGGCCACACGCACACTGTCTTCAAAGTAAATGGTGCTCTGGAGAGCACTGCAAAGCAAAAGGGTTTCTTTCTCCCGATCTGTTTATCTGGGAGCATGGACAAGTGATGACCTTGGATGCTCAGCCCAGTCCTGTACCAACAGAGCAACCGCTCCTAAAGCTCTGCACTGGGCAGCAGCGTGGTGAGCGGCAGCAGGGGAGGGATATCTGTGTCTCCAGGGCCAGCTCTAATGTGAAGAGAAATCAGCTCTGTCTTCACCAAGGCCGGACCAGCCAGCAGCAGGGGAGAGCATGGTAGGGAAGGGCAGAATGGAAGAAGTGGAAAGAAGAGGGTTTCTGGGGCGGGAGCGGGTGGAATGGGAGTATGCGCAGAGAGGACACCTACTGCTGGACTTCCTGTACTCATGTGGTCGGAGACATCCACCGGGCCAGTGGTAAGAACACGGCGTGCTGTAGTTAGGGTTGGTTGTCAGGATGGCTCCCATGTAAGATCCATTTGTTGAGTGTTGACTGCCGAGATGGGTGAGAGCTCATCTTTCTCAGGCAGGAATGACTGACGACCTTGGAACACCAGCTCGGTTCATAAAGAAAAGTTCAGTGTTGACTTCAGCTTCGAACACCGTCCTAGCTGTTGTTCTCGGGGAGTCAACAGGTGGCCTTAGCGGGGTGGATGTGTCTAGACAACTGAACCATGAAGCTGGATGCCATCCGGAACTCTGAAAAGGATTCAAGGCCCAGGGAGGAACAAACTGCTTCCTATATATGTGTGCCCATAGATGAGTGCTGCTCTCCCCAGATCGGAGAAGCTTCTTTTCCTAAATATGTGTGTCCATGGATGAGTGCTGCTTTCCCAGATCGGAGAAGCTGCTTCTGCTCAGGGAGTGGTTAATGTATAGATTCGTTACTTGTTAAAGGGTTGAGAACAAATATTGACTGATAAGCCCCAAATGAGACATCTCTCTCTCTCTCTCTCTCTCTCTCTCTCTCTCTCTCTCTCTCTCTCTCTCTCTCACACACACACACACACACACACACACACACACACACACGCACACACACGCACACACACGCACACACACGCACACACATGCACACACCTCACCATTCAGGGTGCATGTTGTAAAATGGCACAGAAACAATGTAAGAGATGGATGCTGGGGAGGAGTGCTGTGACAGCCTCTCTTCTGCACAGGTAGAAGCCACTGCACTCATGAAAGCCCAGCAGCCGTGGTTACTTCCACTAAAATCCCACAAGGTGGAGCCCTTCCGAATCCCAGCATTCATGGAGAGAGGAGTCATTTTTCTTTAGGGGTGTAGAGACTGGAAAGTTGCCTAGGATCTAATAGAACCCCACAAGCATGAACATGCAAAAAACCACAATTAAACTTGATGGGTTGTTAAAACATAAAAAAGGGGGGCCGGCATGATGGGATAAGAAAGACCCTTGCCACCCAGTATGACTAGCAGAGTTTAATCCAGGGATCCCACATGATGGAATGATTCCTGCAAGAGAAATGATTCCTGCAAGCTATCCTGAACCCCACATGCACACAGGAACACACACACACACACACACACACACACACACACACACACACACACACACAGAGAGAGAGAGAGAGAGAGAGAGAGAGAGAGAGAGAGAGAGAGAGAGAGTTGGTAATAGAGGTTTCAGAAGGCGTTGGAGGAGGATATAAGACGGTAGTGAGCAAATGTGATCAAAATACATTGGGACTGGAGAGATGGCTCAGCTCTGATTGTTCTTCCAGAGGTCCTGAGTTCAATTCACAGCAACCTCATCAACCACACAATAGCTCACTTCTGAAATACATTAAGTGTGTCTGTGTCTGTCTGTCTGTCTCTGTGTGTGTCTATATAATAGACATGCAAGACAATAAATTTTAAAGTCTAGAGCCATGGGAATTAAAAGTCTTTAATCCCAGTCTTGGGAGGCAAGAATCTTTGTAAGTCCCAGGCCAGCCTGTGCTAGCTAGCTGCAGGCCAGAAATTGCTTCACATTGAGATCCAGTCACAATAAACAACAAAGACAATAAAGACAGAAAAGGGGAAAATGAGGTAAGGGGAAATAGATGAGCAACTAGGACAAGGTCGCCTCCAACACCTCGCTAATCCTCACTGCTGTCAATCACACCTCTCAGTTAATGTCTATGACGCCGGATCAGAGCGAAGACTCAGGAGCACGACACACCAGGCAACTTTTATTGTAGAATTAGATGGTGTTAAGAAACTGCGAGTCTGTTTCAAAGTACACTTAGTAAATAAGAGTTTCCGTGAACTTTATGGAGAATGGCTGTGTTCTGGGCAGCTTCACTTCTAGGCAGGGCCATCATTAGCAGAAGCGGTGAAGAGACTGCACCCACTCAGAGCCCACAGTGAGCTTCTTACTGTAGTCCGCCGCTGACACTGAATTTGTCGTCATCCCCTTGCAGAACACCAACTTTGTTGCTGGGCAGAAGCAAGCACTGCCTTCAGCAGTGAGGTCGTTACAACTTCAAAGCAACCCCAGACTTCCGGGAAACATGTTCAGGAAGCAGACCCTCTCTAGGCCAGACAGATTTTCATGGTGTACTGTGTTGTGATCAGCGGTCACAGTGCTCAGTCAGGATGATGGTCATCAGGACAACATGGTTGCAGGACTGGACAATCTGAAGGGCTGACGTGGAGTACGAGGAGGGGAAGAGGGCTGCCTCATGCAGTTTTACATAAGACAACCCTGATGCAGACCACAGGGCTGCAGTCATCTCCTCTTGTCTCACAGAGCTTGTGAGGGGGTCCCCTCTGTTCCGGAAATCCTTATCATACCTGTGATACTCTGGAGCTTCAATAGTCAGTCCGTGATCACCAAAGTGCAAAGGTCAACACTTTTAAGGGCTTAAGCCCCTAAACAGCATCCTCAAAGGTTCTTCTGGGAGCCCAGCAGAGCATACCCATCAACAGGATATTCTCTGATAAACACCGATCTCTTTCCCAGTTTCCATGGTGCTGGGGTACCGGGCTACTGTCAAGCATCTTACCTATGGAGACGCCACCCTGAAACTGCGGTTTGTGGAACATCAGTGAAGCTCACCTGAGTCAGGAACTTCACTTTACGTGTTTGTCAGTTGGCTTTAAGTTCTGCGCCTTACTTTTTAGGTAAGACTTTGTCTCTCACAGAAACCCTCTGAGCAGAGTCAGACTACGGCCCATGTCTGGGATCTATTGAGTCCTCTGTCCTTCAGTTGTTTTGTGAGCATCCTCAGGCATCCTGAGGCAGACAAGGCAGCTGAGCAGTGGGTCCTTACTGGTTCCCAGACACAAAATCCCATCTTAACCTCTTAGCAAAAATACCATCTACCAATATCAACTTCTAGTTACTATGAGCTCCTAACACCCTGTTCTACTCTGAAGTAAGGTTCATCAATAGAGGACAATAAGTGTCTTCCTGGACTCTGTGAATGAGCACATGTGCCATTCATACATACCAGTGAACATACATGACACAGATGTGACACATATGACATAGGTTGAACATATACTTAGATATCTACACTATCCCCCCCACACACATACACCAAACTCACATACACACAAAGTCTGCACACACGCACACGCGCACGCACACACACACACACACACACACGCACACGCGCACACACACACACACACACTGATGAAGGTGTGCAGGATTCCACTCATCACAAATCTGAGACGGTCCCCATGCTGCTCAGGGTGGGGACATGGCCGCAGTCCTGCAACTAGAAAAAAGGAAATGTGGTTAAGGCATGGAAAACTCCCTTTTGAAACAACACATACTTTACATAGTATACCAAAAGAGAGACTCATGTGACCCAGGCTAGACCACGTAACCTAGGCAGCCCTGGAGGATCCTGAACTTATGCTCCTGCCACTAGCTCCCAGTGCAGGCAAACACCAGGACAGATTTCAGTAGTGCTAGGAACTGAAGCCCGGCTCTAGTGCTTGAAACAGGAGCACTCTCTCAGCTGACCCACATCCCCATACACAAGCCTCTGGTGTAAGAAGCTCACGGAAGGCCGATAGTCCTCAGCCTAGAGGTGAGGTCAGTGACAGCATGGCAATGGGTCCAGGACCCACCACCCCCACCCAGTCCCCCCATGGTCTTAGTGTCTCCCCATTATCTCTGCACATATTTTCCAGAGTCGCTCGTGAAATATTCTTTATGAAAAGGGACCCTTGACGTCACTGTAGTGTTGGAGTCATAAGGTGACCTAATAGGCCCTGAGGGGATGCTCACACTTGACAGGCAACCCTGTAGGATTTAGAAACCTGACACAGAATGGCTGTGTACCCTGGCCTGGCCTCAAACTGATGATCCTCCTGCTGCAGCTGCCCTAGTGCTGGCATTGCAGATGTGTTTCACCATGGCCAGGTTTGGAAGGGTTCCTTACATTGGGAATCTTGGCACTGGTGTTCCAGGCTCCGTGTGTGTGTGTGTGTGTGTGTGTGTGTGTGTGTGTGTGTGTGTGTGTAATCTCTATTTAATACCCTGGTACCTAAACATTACATCCCAAACCAGAGCTCGGTGAACAGATCTGTTGGAAAGTTCTTCCCTGCACGCATCTGGAAACCCTATCTGCATTTGATGCCTGAGGCTGCACAGTGGGGCTGCAGAGACCGCACAGTAACAGCTCCCGCTGCTCTTGGGGGAGCAGGCAGTGCTCAACAAGTGACCCAGATCTAGGGCCTCCGACCACCTCTTCTAACCACAGCAGGCACTGAACCCACGTGCACAAATCCACAGCCACACAGAAATAAGGTGAAATCATCTGATTTTAAAGACTACACAAGAAGTTACAGAAATAAAAGTAATGAATTATATACCTATTTTACAAAGGAAAGCAGATAGTTTATTAGATATTTATTGTTAGGATCAGCAGTATTATGCAAACTATAAGTATGCACCCACATTTATTATGATCACACACACACACACACACACACACACACACACACACACACACACACACACACACACACAGGAGTTCTACCTCTTGGAGTTAACACTCTGATCCTGATCTTAGCCTTCCTTGGGTCACTGTGGCTGCATCCCTGGTTCTTTTTTTTTTTTTTTTTTTTTCTTGTCTCAAATTTATTTGTAAAAACAGCATAGGACACTGGTCATCTGCAAATAGAGTGTAGGTGGGTGTGTCACAGCAGTCGTCTGTCTTCACACTGGCAGGAGCCTTTTCTATGGGGCCTTCACAGGGGCCTGGGCACCCTTGGGAGCCTGGGCTGGAGCTTTGGCCTGGGCCTTAGCTGGAGCTGTGGCCTCTGCCTTGGTTTGAACCTTGGGCTTTGGTTGGCAGAGCCTACGACCCTTGGCCATGTAGCTTCGAATCTTCTTCCCAAGCTTGGGGTGAGGGATGAAAGCCAGACGGCTGAGTTTGCGGCTAGAGCCCTTTGGCTTCTTGGGCTTGATGGCCTGAGGCTTCACGAGGGCTTGATGGCCTCTGCTCGTGCACTCACGGCCTTGGCATTGTTGGCCTGCATCTTCTTCAGGCCTTTCTTGTTGTGTTTCTTGGCAAAGCGCATGTTCCTCAGAAACTTGGGGTCGACCCCCTTAAGAGATTCGTATCTTTGTGACCGGGGTTTCTTGATGCCATTTCCTTTTTTCTTTTTTTTCCTTTCTTTTTTTTTTTTTTTTTTTTTTTGAGCTGGGGACCGAACCCAGGGCCTTGTGCTTACTAGGCAAGTGCTCTACCGCTGAGCTAAATCCCCAACCCCTCTTGATGCCATTTCTGTGCCATTTGCGGGACTGGTTGTGTGTGGTGTGGTTCTTGGACTTGGCCATGTCTGCACAGTAAGCCGTGGCTCCCGCAGCACCTGGGACCGGAAGAGCTGCATCCCTGGTTCTTATACAACTTCGGGGACAGAGTCCTGGTCCTTTTGCTCTGTTGATGCATTTCCTTTGAATCCAATCTTAATGGAAAATCCAAGCTGTTGTGGAGTAAAGCACCAGAAGTCATTGATCTGAGGCTGACCTGACAGTGAAATATGAGCACACACAGCCAGGGAGAAGGAACCAGTTCCCAGGGAGGTGGGATCCTGCTCTCTAGGGTAAATCCCAGCATCAATTCTGCCATCTTCCTTGGCTTTCTCCTTTGCTTTCAGGCAGCTGGCTGTTCTGGTTTGAATAAGAACGGCCCCCATAGGCTCAGAGATCTGAGTGCTTATTCATTAGGGAGTGGCACTACTGTGGTCTTTTTTGAAAGAACTGTGTCATTGGAGGTGGGCTTTGAGGTTTCAAAAACCCATGCCAAGCCTAGTGATTCCCTATTTCTGCTGCCCGTGGATGCAGATGTGGAGTTCTCAGCTGCTTCTCTAGCACCATGTCTGCCTGTGGGCCAGCATGCTCCCCGTAGTGATGATAATGGACTGAACCTCTGAAACGATAAGCAAGCCCCGATTAAATGATCTATAAGAGTTGTGTAAATTCACCTATCTTACGTGACATTGATGAAGAGCAAAGTAACATTCAGTAAGCACTGAATAAGCTAATGGACTCCATACTTTGTTACTGCTTTTCTCCATGTTACTGGGGATGAAATCCAGGGCCTCAAGCACGCTGAGCACACAATCTGAGGTATACCCTAGTCCTACTTCCTTTATCCCCTCAACATCCTGAAAAGGACATAGTACCAATACCCACCAGATACCAGCTAAAGGGGTGGGAAGGGCCAGCACCCTCACGGACGGTAAATAACCAGGTTGCAAACCAGAGAAAACCCATTCCCACAGCCCACTGCCTCCTAGGTACACGGCCATTATGGATTTCTGGAAGGTGAGTGATGGGACTGAACGTCCAGGTGTGATGATAAACCTCATCGGCTCTGTGTCCTGACTGGGAACCTGCCTTCATTTCTTGTACAGAGATACATACCCAGAAGAGAGATGGATCCTACTTGTGGGAATGGAACCCTCTCAGTCGGCAGACTATTTCCTTCAATCTGAAGGTGTCAGTATGAAAACTCCAATTCTTTTTTTTTTTTTTTTTCGGAGCTGGGGACCGAACCCAGGGCCTTGTGCTTGCTAGGCAAGCGCTCTACCACTGAGCTAAATCCCCAACCCTGAAAACTCCAATTCTGAAGTAGGAAAAGCAAATGCACAGTAGGCAGAGATGCCCCAAATATCCTTCCCGCTTCTCCATCTTCTCGTCCCTCTTTCCCTTCCCTTCCCTCCTCTCTCTCCCCTTCTTCCTCGACCTTGCCCCCTCTCTTTCAACCCCTTTATCTCTTCTTCTCTACACAACTTTTCCTTTCTCTTCTAGAACATGTGGTTTTCCTTCTGTTCCTAGTCCTCCTGGTCATCACTGTCATCTTTGTTCTCCTTGTCCTTGCCCTCATCCTCCTCATCTTCATCCTCCTTTCCCTTCCTTCCTTCCTCCCTTTCTTCCTTCCTCTCCTCTTCCTTCTCTCTCCTGTATGCCAACCCCTTCCCTGTTTGTCTCCATCTCTCTGGATCCCGTTCTTGTACAATGACCTAATGGAGCAGAGGAACTCAACAGTACAGATGACTGGGAAGAAGAATCAAGCAGAGAATTAGGTCTGTTCAGATCAACATATGAGAAACAAGAGAGGGAAATGCTAAGGCCAGAGTCACTAGTCCCTGTGGGACAATATGCAGGGTACAGATGTTTGTTTAAAGAGAAAGAAGCATGGTTCATCGCTATAATGCTTTGCACACTACAGTGCTCTGCTGAGGAATTCGGAGTACACATGACATTGGGAATGAAAATGAATGACGCTCAGATATGGTGTCTGGCCTGGAATGTCTTCAACCCCCATCTCTTGAGGGCTCTTCTTCAGGGTTTGTCTTAGAAAATCATCAATGGGGGGTTGGGGATTTAGCTCAGTGGTAGAGCGCTTGCCTAGGAAGTGCAAGGCCCTGGGTTCGATCCCCAGCTCCGAAAAAAAAAAAAAAAAAAAAAAAAAAAAAACCAAAAAAAAAAAAAAAAAAGAAAATCATCAATGATGTCACCATATCTTTTCAAAGCAGCAGGTGTTAATTAAATTATGTGCCTGAAAGGAAGGCTTTTAGGGCAGCCAGTTAAGACATTCTGTGGATGTTACGTTTTTAAGTAGTTCTTGTACCCTCCAGACCTGAATCCCACAGACTCACTGCTTTGGGAACACAGCACTGGGACTGATTCAGATATCATCCTTTGATATCTAAAATGGATGTGTAAATTGACATTGGACAAGAAGGCGTCTGGGATTGATGGATCAGATGATGGGTCTGAGAAGACAATGAAGCCAGGAATTCCCAGTGAGCCCAGCCAGCCATGCCTGATCCATCAAGGGAGGTAGGCCAAGGGAGCTTCATGAACTGGCCCCCGCCATGGATCCCCAGATCATGCCAGGGAAACACTGGTCTGCCAGGTGGAGAAGAAGGGACGATCTGCTTTGTCCTCCTGATTCATGGCGGTCAAAATAAACTGAGCTTCTCTCAGTTTCTTCCTAGCTGGGCCCTCACTGAGGACAAGACTCGAGTCATCCATGTTCTACGTGATGTCTAAACCATTCCGACCTTTGCTCTCCACCTCTAACCCCGCTGCTTCCCTCCTCAACGTCTGACTCTGATTCCATCTTCGCCATGGGTTACCATGACTACTCCAAACATGAGCTCCACAATCTCTCGGGGTCCTCAGCTGCCCACCTTCAGTCTTGGGACCTGTGTGACTTCTCCCTGTGTGAAGAGGAGCTCCTCTGCCCTCCCGGTGTGGTACTGCACTGCTGTCACACTTTCTTACCCCTCATCCCTTCCCTCCCCTCCGCCACTGGCTCAACTGCACGGCTGAGTGGGGATGAACCTCGAGGACGTTAGGGCAAGGAAGCCATGGCGGTGTAAAGTTACACACCCAACCACTGCATTTCAAGGTGTGATCCACGCAGTGCTGAGGTACATCATGGCAGGAGGCACACTAAGGGGGTGAACTCTAAAGAAAGGGAGGAAGGGATGGTGGGAGCAGGGGGTTCAGTCTCAGTGGAAGGAAGTGGGAAAGTGTTCCTGGCAGGGTCCTGTTTCCTCCCTACATGGTGTATGCACATGGCTGCTTAGAGAATCAGCAAACTACATTAGTCCCTGTACACTCACAAGTAACTGTACTTTAAAACAGTGAGCTTTTGCATAACTAAAGTCAAGTCAAAGAAAAAACAAAGAGCAAGGAAAGGAACAACTCAAACCATGATTACAGCATTTCACAGTTGCCAGCACGGTTAGCCCAGCTCTGTCCCTAGCAACCTCATCGCTCTCCCAACACCCAGATGGCAGGCTCAGAATGACAGTCCGGACAGACTCCCCCATAACCGTAACTCTCATCCAGTGACTTTTTTCTTGAGGGAGGATCTTCCTGTGTAGCATGAAGGGGTAACAATGTCACCATCCAGCAGTGTCAACCTCCTGAGCTAGGATTCCAGGAGTGTACCAGTGCACACAGCATCCTATGACTCCTTTAAACCTTGCAGTCTCTGCACACCATGGCCTAAACTCAGGAAGCCGACATTCTCCATGAGCCCAACTCCATCAGCAGATCTGAATGCTCTTCCTGCTGGAGCCTGGCCCTGGGTCCCATCCTGAGTTCCTTCCCCACTGTCCCTGCCGCGTGGCTCTTGTGAGACTCAGAACCAGTTCTTCTGCAGCCTTGGTCCTCTGTCACCCCCACTGTTCCCTGCTTGTCTTTGTAGACCTCCTCCTCAAATGAGGGAATCACTTCTCCTGCAGTCAGTTGTCCCCATTCCTTGGCCTCATGGGCCAGCTCCTTGTGGAAGCTTTCCAGGTCCCTCTCCTACTTTCACCTGGCTTCCTGGAACCTGCTTCCAATGGCCAACAATGGCTCCACGGATCTGATATTGCACAGTGCCTTAAGTTCCACACAGGGACTGAAGCCCCCTTCCAAAGGCCGTCCTCCTCTGGACACCCTGACATGCTGCTGAGAGGATCGTTGCCATCCCCGAGAGCCCAGCTCCAAGCCTGCCTTGTCTCAGGCCTGTCACCTTCTATCATTTCCTGGATCTCTGAAATCCCACAATCCCCCACACTCAGCCATCACCCTCTCATCATACCATGTTAGCAGCTCCCAAACCTTCGCTGACCTCCCCACCTCACCCAGCCTTGCAGCTCCTTCCTCTCAACATCTGCACTGGCTTTGGTCACAGCACTGCTCTGCCTGCAGTCCCTGAAGAGTTGTCCCTCTACTCTAAAGCACCACTGTTCTTCCTTCCCCGTGGGACAGTGGGGAGCATGGCTCTGATGGGTCATACCGCTGACCCCTCCCCATGAAACTCTTCTTTGGCCCCTCTCGTTCACAAGTCCTCATAAGTCACCTCAGGGTGACCCTCTTGCTCTTAAACCTACGGTGGCCTGTTTTTGCCTCCTGGAGCACACAGTGCACTCTGCCTCCTGTGACCAGGCACTCATTTTCTGTGTCATGTCCCATTTGTGTCCCCAGGCACAACATGCAAACCAGTAAAGATCTTTCTACACAATTGAAAGAGAAGAAGGAATCACAGGAGAACGCCGTGTGCACAGGTCGGCCCTTCCCGAGATCTGAGTTTGGTGACTGGGATCTCTCCGGATCTAGAAATAAGCCACCTGGTTGTGGCCTACCAGACTGTTGTGTGAGTCTCAGGTCCTGTAACAAGAAGAGAATACGCACACGGGAGCGCTTGGATGTGCACAAAGGCAAGTGCTGCTCCATAGAGAGAAATGCAGTCATTAGAATGAACGCCCTTGGCTTGTTTAATGTTTAATATGTACAGCTTTTAGGTATGATCTCTATAGCCTGTTCACATATGATCTTGACTCTCAATCACCATCCAGATTCAAAAGGAACTGGAAGCTTGAAAGTTTACAAATGTTTCAAAAGCTCTCAAGGTTGGAACAGGTCACTAACATGTGCTCAGAGACCAAAGAGATCGAATGGCTTGACTCTGCTGAGAGACTTGGCCAGTGTGCTTCTAAGAGGCAGAGAGGAGGAGGCCCACCCTCGGGGAGGACATATTTGCTTACATGAATCCAGCCTATAGTGAGCAGCCCCAGTTCCTCCTGAATCATGAACAGCTCTCCTCATTCTTCGTGTGACAATAATCAGGGCCTCTGTCTTGCTCTGGGATAATCATATGTCTTATGAGGTACACTTCTCTCACCTGCCAAGAGAAAACTTGTCACAGTTCCCTGGGGCTCTCAATCCTGCTGTCACAGCACACATCAGTGAAGCCCTGCCCACCTCAATGACTGATTCTATTCCTTCTCTTTCCTCAGAGTTTCACAACCTTGACTGCTCCTGTGCTTTGCTGAGTACCACAGAAAGGCGCCAATACTGAGCTGAGCCTGAGCACATCCTAGGCCTGGGGTTGTTCCTGCAGCAGCCAGCAGGTCTGCTCGGGAGTCTTGAGGTGCTGTGGAGAGGGCCCCAATGCTCTCTACTGCCAGAAGCAGCTTCCCTGCTCAGGCCCCCTCACTTAAGGCCTAGGTGTGGTTTGTTTCACACACTCGCTGGCTTGTTGGGAGTGAGGAACAGGTTCAAGCTCTCTCTTCAGTGGCCTTGCCTTCCTAATCTTAGCAGACTAACTGCTCAGCACTCTATCCCAGTGTCTCTCCTGTCTCTGCAAAGGACGGCACACGTTGCATACGAAGACCTTACATGATTTATACTCCCAGGCCCTCCACTGAGGAGCTCAGAACGGGACACAGAGGGAGCTGAGTCCTCCTCTGCTAAGAATCAGTCACTGAGCCTGCCTTCCTGCCTGTCTGCCTGCTTCTCCTGTGTGACAGCATCTCTCTCTCTATCCAAGGCTGGCCATGAACCTGTAAGAAACATCCAGCCTCAGTTTGCAAATGGCTGGGATTACCAGCATCAGCCACCACTAGAATAAATATTTCTAACTAGAATTGAGGCAAATTGTTAATTCAAGGGTCTCTGAAAATGAACCAAATACAAAGTCATTAATCCAGCATGGCCAGGCCTTACCATGCACTGTTCCTTCTGTGCAGTGATAAGGACAGACGCTGACCCTGGATATGTTCTCGGAGAGTCACGGGAAGTCAAGGGAGAAGACAGTCTCAGATCAGGGAGGAGTTCTCATTCTTTACCAGCATTCCACAGAGGACACCACATGTTTCTATTCCTCTCTGAGTGGTCCTTTGGGCAAATGGAGGACCTGTGTCCACAGATCATGCTGACCACAGGGAACATGACTTTGATGTTCAGAACTGCAACGCACAAAAGAGTAGCCTGAGGCCACAGGGTCCTGTGTCACTAAACACAGACTGCCTAGGATCGAAATTCTAAGTCACTGGGATTCCCTGCACAAGTCCCTCTTCTCCATAATGACCCACAGTGGGCAGAAAATGTATTCTCCAAGTCGGGCCAGGGCTGACTGGGAGCTGTGACTGTGGACTTTGCTCTCAGTTTGAGTGGATGGAGTGATATTTCTGGATTTGACTGTGAAGTGATTCTGAAGAAACTTATGTGTGGTTCACAGACTCGGTAGGCAAGGCCCACCCTTCACTCAGGCAGCAATGTGAAGCCATCTGAGAGCCTCACTGGGAGAAGCAGTGTGGAGCAGACACTTCTTCTGCGTCTCCTGGGATAGACATGCTTGCTTTAGCTTTCTTCATCAGATATCCAAGTCTGTTCACTCTGAGGAGTGAGCGTGTGGTTCTCTAGTCTCTTCAGATTCTCAGACTGAGACTCACAAAAGTGGCTTCCCTGGTCTGTGCCTTTCAGACATGGGCTGCGCCAAGCTACAGTATTCCAGAGTGTCCGCCTGAAGAAAGCCTGCTGTAGGGATGCTCAGGCATGTCGCCACAGAGTGTCCCCAGTAGAGCGATGCTGTAGGGACGGGGCAGCCCCTTGAGGCCCTGGAACTGCAGGGCGATCCGATCGTGCGCTCATGCAGCCTGGCAAAGCTGCAGCCCGAGACTCCAACTGTGAAAGCGAACGTGCACTGAGCCCAGCACAGCCACAGCGGCAGGTCCTCAGCTTAGCTGGAGTCAGTCACCCCTCTCCCGATTATTTCTCCCAGATGAACAGGAACTGAACAGCTGGCTCCTGCTCCTTCATCACATTTTGCCAGTGTGTGCTCTTCTGACTGCACAGGCTCACGGCTGCAGAAGGCTATGACTCTCTCTGGACCACCTCAGGTACCCAGTAAGCCTCACTGCATACCCCTGGGAAGATCAGTGGCTACAAAAGGCTTTAGGGCAATGGTTCCCAACCTTAGCACAAAGGATCCTAAAGCTGTGACCCTCTTCACTGCTTCCCCATAACATCCAGGATGGCATTAATTCTCATGGCTTCTTGTTCCGAAGCACTTGCTATGATCTCAACGAAGTCCTCATCTGTAGCACCAAAGATCTCTCCTACTGCTTCCTTGTCTGCCCGGGAGCCAGCCACAGCGGGGGTCTTCTTTCTTGTTGTTCCTTCTTGAGGCAGCGGAGGAGGGAAAGCGTCGGCAGAGGGTAAGACTTTGTCTTAGAAGATATTTAGTGTTGCTGTATAGTAAAAAGTTTACTTATCTAAGTCTAAGTTACTGTGCTACTGCAGCTGACCTGCCTTCTGTGTTCCTCTGAGGCCAGAAACTGCCGTCTGGGGCACCCAGCACCTCTTCCTAAAACAGCAAAGGATCAAGCACACAGCCTTTGTTCCTTCTCAGCAGCAACCGCTGGCCTCTGACTTTCAGGCTGCTAGTTGGACGTCACATGAAGAAAAAGGGACACTTTGAAAAGTAATTGCAGCATTTGTACTTTGGTTGTAAAAAGTTTCCTATGAAAGCTATCTAAGGGGAAAGCAGAAAGATCCTAACTGGGGAAAGGGAAAAGTTTCTACTCTAAGAGGGGAAAGGCAAAAAATTTCTCCTAAGGGAAAAAAGTTCCTCCTATCTCTTCTCTCGTCTCTTTGTCCTCAGTGCTTATACACCTTTCAGAATACATGGTCACATGCTACAAAGTTCATCACAATTTCACACAAAAAATCAAATCATAAATTGAAATAGAAGTTTACAACAGAGAATGTTTACATGTCTACCCATCAGGAGTAATTATCTGGCTAAACATCCATCACCTGTCACAGCTCCACAAGTTCACTGAAGGTTTAAAATCATAACTAAGTTATTAGTGAAGTTTTGTATACATAAACCCAGTTAATACTTCATCTTCTGTCCTAGCACCTATAATAAATCATTAGTTCCCCTTTTATGACCTTTGGTTGTTTTACAACCTCTTGGAATGTGCTCTGAGTAGGAGAAAGTCTGGTTGCCATCTACGAGCAATTAACAGGTGACACTTGGGAGACTGGCAGAGTTTTCATTGCAGTTTTGACTACCAGAAAAGGACCTAATAGCAGTCCCACTATAAAAGAGCTTAATAATTACTGATATAATTTTAGGAATTCTTTAAAAAAAATTTTTTAAAGTATTGTTTATTATGTACACAGCGTTCCACCTGCATGTACACATGCAGGCCAGAAGAGGGCACCAGATCTCATTATAGATGGTTATGAGGCACCATGTGGTTGCTGGGAATGGAACTCATGACCTCTGGAAGAGCAGACAGTGCTCTTAACCTCTGAGCCATCTCTCCAGCCCTAAAATTTTTTATTATATATTTCTTTACTTACATTTCAAAGGTTATTCCTCTTCCCGCTTTCCTGTCCATAAGCCCCCATTCCCTCCCCTTCCCCTCCCCCATACTGGTATTCCCCTTATACATCCCCCTTATTGCCCTCCCCCATATACCCCTGCACGGGGGGGTCCAACCTTAGCAGGACCAACTGGTGCCCCAACAAGGCTATTCTCTGCTACATATGCAGTTGGAGCCCTGGGTCAGTCCATGTATAGTCTTTCGGTAGTGGTTTAGCCCCTGGAAGCTCTGGTTGGTTGGCATTGTTTTTTTTATGAGGTTGCAAGCCCCTTCAACTCTTTCGGTACTTCCTCTAATTCCCCACAAGGGGGTCCTATTCTCAGTTCAGTGGTTTGCTGCTAGCATTGACCTCTGTATTGGACATGCTCTGGATGTGTCTCTCAGGAGAGATCTATATCCAGTTCCTTTCTGCATGCATCTTTTAGTTTCATCAATCTTATTTAGTTTTGGTGACTGTATATATATGGGCCACATGTATGTCAGGCTCTGAATGGCCATTCCTTGAGTTGCTGCTCTAAACTTTGCTTCCATATCCCCTCCTATGAATATTTTCCCCCATTTAAGAAGGACTGAAGCATCTGCATTTTGGTCATCCTTCTTCTTGAGCTTCCTGTGGTCTGTAGATTGCATCTTGAGTAATTTAAGCTTTTTGGCTAATATCCACTTATCAATGAGTACATACCAAGGGTGTTTTTCTGTGATTGGGTTACCTAACTCAGGATGATATTTTCTAGTTCAATCAATTTGCCTATGAATTTCAGGAAGTCATTGTTTTTGATAGCAGAGTAATACTCCATTGTGTAGATGTACCACATTTTCTGTATCCATTCCTCTGTTAAAGGACATCTGGGTTCTTTCCAACTTCTGGCTATTATAAATAAGGCTGCTATGAGCATAGTGGAGCATGTGTCTTTGTTGTATGTTGGAGCATCTTTTGGGTATATGCCCAAGAGAGGTATAGCTGGGTCCTCAGGTAGTGCAATGTCCAATTTTCTGAGGAACCTCCAGACTGATTTCCAGAATGGTTGTACCAGTTTGCAATCCCACCAACAATGGAGGAGTGTTCCTCTTTCTCCACATCCTCGCCAGCATCTGCTGTCACCTGAGTTTTTGATCTTAGCCATTCTGACTGGTATGAGGTGGAATCTCAGGGTTGTTTTTATTTGCATTTCCCTGATGACTAAGGATGTTGAACATTTCTTTAGGCTTTTTGGCCATTCGATAATCCTCAGCTGAGAATGTTTTGTTTAGCTCTGTACCCCATTTTTAATAGGGTGATTTGGCTCTCTGGAGTCTAACTTCTTGAGTTCTTTGTATATTTTGGATATTAGCCCTCTATCATATGTAGGATTGGTAAAGATCTTTTCCCAATCTGTTGGTTGCCATTTTGTCCTAATGACAGTGTCTTTTGCCTTACAGAAGCTTTGCAGTTTTATGAGATCCCATTTGTCGATTCTTGATCTTAGAGCATAAGCCATTGGTGTTTTGTTCAAGAAATTTTCCCCAGTGCCCATGTGTTCGAGACTCTTCCCCACTTTTTCTTCTATTAGTTTGAGTGTATCTGGTTTGATATGGAGGTCCTTGATCCACTTGGACTTAAGCTTTGTACAGGGTGATAAGCATGGATCGATCTGCATTCTTCTACATGCTGACCTCCAGTTGAACCAGCACCATTTGTTGAAAATGCTGTCTTTTTTCCATTGGATGGTTTTGGCTCCTTTGTCAAAGATCAAGTGACCCTAGGTGTGTGGGTTCATTTCTGGGTCTTCAATTCTGTTCCACTGATCTACCTGCTTGTCTCTGTACCAATACCATGCAGTTTTAATCACTATTGCTCAGATCACCATGGACTAAGGCTGCTCTTCAATAATAACAAAAATGTCAGGAAGCCCACATACACATGGAAGCTGGACAACGCTCTACTCAATGATAATTTGGTCAAGGAAGAAATAAAGAAATTAAACACTTTTTAGAATTTAATGAGGGTTGGGGATTTAGCTCAGTGGTAGATCGCTTACCTAGCAAGCGTAAGGCCCTGGGTTCGGTCCCCAGCTCCGGAAAAAAGAAAAGAAAAAAAAAGAATTTAATAAAAATGAATGTACAACATACCCAAACTTATGGGACACAATGAAAGCTGTGCTAAGAGGAAAACTCATAGCGCTGAGTGCCTGCAGAAAGAAACAGGACAGAGCATATGTCAGCAGCTTGACAGCACACCTAAAAGCTCTAGAACAAAAAGAAGCAAATACACCCAGGAGGAGTAGAAGGCAGGAAATAATCAAACTCAGAGCTGAAATCAACCAAGTAGAAACAAAAAGGACCATAGAAAGTATCAACAGAACCAAAAGCTGGTTCTTTGAGAAAATCAACAAGATAGATAAACCCTTAGCCAGACTAACAAGAGGACACAGAGAGTGTGTCCAAATTAACAAAATCAGAAATGAAAAGGGAGACATAACTATAGAATCAGAGGAAATTCAAAAAATCATCAGATCCTACTACAAAGGCCTATACTCAACAAAACTGGAAAATCTGCAGGAAATGGACAATTTTCTAGACAAATATGAGGTACCAAAGTTAAATCAGGAACAGATAAGTCATCTAAGCAACCCCATAACTCCTAAAGAAATAGAAGCAGTCATTAAAACTCTCCCAACCAAAAAGAGCCCAGGTCCAGATGGGTTTAGTGCAGAATTCTATCAGACCTTCATAGAAGACCTCATACCAATATTATCCAAACTATTCCACAAAATTGAAACAGATGGAGCACTCCCGAATTCCTTCTATGAAGCCACAATTACTCTTATACCTAAACCACACAACGACCCAACAAAAAAGAGAACTTCGGATCAATTTCCCTTATGAATATCAACACAAAAATACTCAATAAAATTCTGGCAAACCGAATCCAAGAACACATCAAACAATCATCCATCATGATCAAGTCGGCTTTCTCACAGGTATGCAGGGATGGTTCAATATATGGAAATTCTCAATGTAATCCACTATGTAAACAAACTCAAAGATAAAAACCACATGATCATGTCATTAGATGCTGAGAAAGCATTTGACAAAATTCAACACCCCTTCATGATAAAAAGTCCTGGAACGATCAGGAATTCAAGGCCCATACCTAAACATAGTAAAAGCCATATACAGCAAACCAGTAGCTAACATTAAACTAAATGGAAAGCAATCCTACTAAAATCAGGGACTAGACAAGGCTGCCCACTCTCTCCCTACTTATTCAATATAGTTCTTGAAGTTCTAGCCAGAGCAATCAGACAACGAAAAAAGGTCAAAGGTATACAAATGGGAAAGAAGTCAAAATTTCACTATTTGCAGATGATATGATAGTATACTTAAGTGACCCCAAAAGTTCCACCAGAAAACTACTAAACGTGATAAACAACTTCAGCAAAGTGGCTCGGTATAAAATTAACTCAAATAAATCAGTAGCCTTCCTCTTCTCAAAGGATAAACAGGCTGAGAAAGAAATTAGGGAAATGACACCCTTCACAATAGTCCCAAATAACATAAAATACCTCTGTGTGACTCTAACCAAGCAAGTGAAAGATCTGTATGATAAGAACTTCATGTCTCTGAAGAAAGAAATTGAAGAACTCAGAAGATGGAAAGACCTCCCATGCTCATGGGTTGGCAGGATTAATATAGTAAAAATGGCCATTTTGCCCAAAGCAATCTACAGATTAAATGCAATCCCCATCAAAATTCAATTCTACATAGAGTTAGAAAGAGCAATTTGCAAATTCATTTGGAATAACAAAAAACCCAGGATATCGAAAACTCTCCTCAACAATAAAAGAACTTCTGGGGGAAATCACCACCAAAGTTCCTTTGTAAAAGGTAAGTGAAAATTAATTCAGGATTCTTTCAGGAATCTAAATTCTCCTTGTAGGACATTCTCAACCAGGTGCCCCTAGTTTTTGTTTTTGTTTTGGTGTTTCTTATAATACTTGGTAATGTCACTTTATTAACCTGAAATGAGATTCCCAGATCAGTATAATCTACATTCTTATAATTTTAAGGAAAGACTGTAAATGTAATGCCCTAACTATGATATAAAGAATAAAATGAATTTATGAAAATGTGTTTCAGTGTGTGAATGTGTTGGCTACACTAGAAACATTAGTATAGCATTCCCTGTGTCAATGGGATGGTCGTTACTGCAACTCAATGAAAATTACAGTTGTGGGGAACTTTTGTGAAAGCAAGTTATACATTCAGTAACAAATATATAGAGACTTTCCCCCTTGTACTGACTGGTTTTGTGTGTCAATTTGACAGAAACTGGAGTTGTCACAGAGAAAAAGGAGCCTCAGTTGAAGAAATACCTCTGTGAGATCCAGCTGCAAGGCATTTTTTCAACTCGTGATCAAAGGGCCAGGACCCAGCCCATTGTGGGTGGTGCCATCCCTGGGCTGGTAGTTCTGGGTTCTATAAGAAAGCAGGCTGCAAGCCAGAGGAAGCAGTCCTGTAAGCAGCGCCCTCCTTGGCTTCTGCATCAGCTCCCACCTCTGTGTTCCTACCCTGTGTGAGTTCCTGTCCTGACTTCCTCTGGTAATGAACAGCAATGTGGAAGTGTAAGCTGAATAAACCCTTTCCTCCACAACTTCCTGGCGATGGTGTTCCATTGCAGCACTAGAAACCCTGTTCAAGACTCCCCCATAGTAATAATCACATTCTGAACTCATACAGGAGTGGGATGCAAAAGAGCACAGAAATATATAGATGAATATGTTTCCGTGTGTGCGTATCAGAGAAGGCATTGTGGTACTGTGTGTAACCCCAGCACTTTGGAGACAGGTCAGAGGAGATTACAACACCTAAGCCAGCCTGGTCTGCAAAGTAAACTCATGACAACATGAACTACAGAAAAGAATCTGTCTCAAAGAATCCAAAATTTGTGTGGAGAGCTCAGTCTGAATATCCTGCACCTGTGTAAATAGCCAGGCACGATCGCATGTTCCTGTAACCCCAGGACAGAGATTGGGGGAAGACAGGCCGATTCTGAGAGTTTGCTGGCCAGCTAGCCTAGCTAAAATGATGAGCTTCCTTTCAGTGAGAGACCCTGTAGCAAGGTCATAGGTGGAAAGCAGGAGAGGTAGACACCCAATGTGTTGCCCTACTCTCTACACACATGTGCACAACTGCATGCACCCACACATGTGCATGTAACACACACACACACACACACACACACACACACACACACACACACACACACACGCCAAGTTACACAAAGACATTCACACCTGAAAGTGAGTTTTCTTTCTTGTCAGCCTGGAAGAGAGACTGGAATGGCAGCTTCCCGGAGAGTGGAACCTGTCCTTTTTGGGGTCTCATTGTGTGCCCATCTCACAGGTCTGGAAGAACTGCATGAGGTGATCGCGGAGTTTGAGCGTGTGCTTATTCTCCCTCGCTTCGTTCTCTAACAGACGCCCAGAGTGAAGCTTCTCCTGAAGAGCGCTCTTCACCTTTGGGTCTTTCTAACAAAATCTGACCATTGATTCAACGTGTATGAAACACTATCACAAAGCAGAGTGAAGTAAAACACCTTTATTTTCTAAGAATCTCGGTTTTCGGTGTACAGGACCGTATATACACGTGTGTGACTGTAGAGTATGTATGTGTGGGTCTGCATGGGGCACATATGTAGATTAGTGGGGTTATTGAGTGTCCTTCTCTATCACCCTTTCCCTATTCCTTTGGGAGATCTTTGAGGCTGGGTCTCTCCTGGGACTTGGAGTTCATGGATCTCTCAGCTAGGTTGGAATTGAACAGGACACACAGTCTTCCTGTCTCCATCTTGGTCAGGAGCAGGCTCACAGATGCACAAGGACACTGCATTCCCTAGGTGCTGAGGTCTGAACTCTGGGCCTTATGCTTGCCCCGAGCCTTTTCTTCCCCAGAACTCTGTCTTCGTATTCTAAATATCTGTTTTCATTGCTCTCCACCTTATGCTGATGTGAAGTCTAGCCTTCTTTCATGGGTGATTTTGATAGGGAAACTGATTTCCCTAATTACATGGATTTTGCTTGCTGTCTCAAATGGAGGGTAGGACTTTGAGACTGAAACAAGAGGATTATGAGTTCAAAGTCAGCCTGGGATATATAATAAAACCTTTTGGGGTGGGGAACAGGACTGGGGAGATAGCAAAGTCAAAGTTTTACACAGTTCAGGGAGGAGGTCCAGGTCAATCAGAGACATGTGACTTAAAAAGCAAGGTGGATAGCTCCTGAGGAAGGACACTCAAGGTTGATCATCAGCCTTCACATGCATGTATACACACCAGCACATGTACGTGCATGTGTACACACCAGCACATGTACACACATGTACTCACAAGACCATGCAGACACAAGAGATGTTGGAGAGAGAAACAGAACTGTAATGTTTACTCATTGCGCCTAAGTACAGTCCCTCTCCTCAAGTGACCTTCGGTAAGCATGAAACACTGTCCTCCTTCCCCCAACACCAGCCCCTAATAACCTCTGATTCTTAGACTTTCTGCGTGGGTGAATTACACTCGACAAGCACTGAGAGTTCCTGGAGATTCCTCTGGCGCCAGACAACACAAGCAACCATTTCCCCATATTGTAGATCCGGGTGTTTTGCTGTTCACAGTAGAAAGTTCAAAATAAGTAAAACAAAGCACTCTTTAAAGAAGGAACCAGAGAAGTCTCACCTCGCCGTTGAAGGTGACAGTGTTCCAACATGTTGTCCCTGTTCCTTTGCTGTGCATCTCACGTAACCAGGGTGATCCTGGTTCTATCCATTCATGTGCATGTTGTTGTGTGGGCTTTTTGCTGACACAGGTCCTCACTGTCGACCACAGGCTGGCCTAAAGCAGAAGAGCCTCTGCCTGTGCCTCTGAATGCCTTGCCTTTTTTTCTTTTTGATTCATTGGGGTAACTAAACGTTGAATGATGCCAGGGCCTTTTTGTCATTTTGCAGTTGGTTCTCTCTTAAGTGTTTGTCCCTGCTCTTGAATTTTCTGTTTTCAGCTGATGCTGGTACTATCTAGATTTTAATCATATATATATATATATATATATATATATATATATATATATATATATATATGGTGTGTGATGTGAATATAAACATTTGTCAAAACAATCAGACATAACTTCAACAATCCAAAATAACACAGTTTGTGGTATGTTTCCTTCTCAGTATTCTGCTTCCTTAAAGCTTTTTAAAAGTTCCACAGTTAGACCAGTTGCCATGGTTGCAATGCCAGCACTAGGGAGGAAGAGACAGGAGGATTCTGAATTGCAGGTCAGCCTGAGTGTGTGTGTGTGAAGTGCTGTCTCCACTTGTAATACATAACCTTAGCTTGTCGAGGTGCAGAGAATACGTGATAGCTGAGAGCCTGGCTCTGCAAGAGCATCTGTGTCAAGAGTGCATAATCCCTGGTACTCTGGTGAGGAGATGACAGGAGGATGTTGAGAGCTGAGGGTGGGAGGGGAGTGTGACTGCTGTGCTGGACACAGCAGGGCCATTGCACTCATGAACTCTGTGCATTACAGGGCTAAGTTAGATGGTCACAGATCCAGGCCCAGACCTTCCATACTTTCCCCTTGAGCTCAGAAGGCCAAGGTGGGACTCACCATGAGTTAGGACATGCTATTGGGAGGAGGGAGATCTAGGTACAAGATGGCACACAAGGAAGTCTCTGGTCTATACCTTTCTTACCCTGTCAGGAGGCCTAGGCAGGGACCCATGAAGAAACAGAATGTGTGAAGGGTCAGATTGGGTAATCAAAGGGCCTTATACCTGCCTTACACTTTCCAGCTTCAAAAGGCAGAAGGGAGACAAAGGATGAGTCTGGGAGGATCTGGAGGAGGGCAGGACCCACGAGGCTTCACCACCTGCACAGGTTGGCATCACCTAAAACCTCCAGATGCTGATTGTGACCACTGGGTCACCACAGCAGTTCTCGGGTTATCCCAACAGCTGGAATCACCAGGGAGGTTTGTTTCCTTTCACACACACACACACACACACACACACACACACACACACACACACACACACACAGAGAGAGAGAGAGAGAGAGAGAGAGAGAGAGAGAGAGAGAGAGAGAGAGAGAGAGAGAGAGAGAGACACTGAGGTGCCTCTGCCCAGGGTTCTGATTTCATGGGTCTGAGTTCCTGGGCATTTGCACACGAATAGCTACAAATACACGTTTACCCACATTGTAAAGCTTTAAAATGGATCTGTCAGAAGTGCTCAGACATATACCACTTGCCCAGCCAGCACTGATAAAGTTCTGGGTTCTATCCCCAGACAAAACTACCAGATCGCAAACAGAGTTCACAGTGCAGTGAACTCCGGAGCTCCCTGGCGAGAGGTCCCCTTGTTTAGGCTACAACCTCTTTCCTTTCCTGGCTTACCACTTTCATTACGCTTCCAAAAACTATTTTAATTAGTTTTTAAATATTTTTTTAAATTGTACCTTCACTGCCTAAAGTAGATCTGGATTTCTGGGCACAAGTCATCCTCCTGCCTCAGATTCCAGAATACTGGAGTCAAAGGCAGGTCAACCCACACTGAGAAAGAAATAAAAAATGAGATAAAATAGGGAGGTTGCTTGTTCAGTTGGGCAGTCAGAGGGCATGCAGTAAAGAGTCAACCTTCTCCTCTCCCTGCCTGCCCTTCCCGCACCTTCACCAGATGTAAGCTGGGGTGACTGTCTTGGCCACACAGCAGCTTCACAGCGGGTCAATAGAGCATCTCCACAGAAACAGAGAAGGGAACAGACATTCAGCTGCTGGCCCTGGTCTCCTCCATAGGGAACACCCAGAGATCACTTCCCCCACAAGGGCATTCAGAGCCATGAGTCACAAGAAAATGCCAGTGCAGGGCCCTGTGTGTGCTTTGACCACAGAGGAGTTGCCACTCAGGCAGCGCTGGGAGACACAGCATAGGACGGGGACCAGAGAAGCCTGGACTCAGCTGTGTGCACATTCTAAAGCTCCAAAGAATCGTCTCCCCACCTGCTGAGGGCCAGGCTAGAGAGAACTCTCTGTGGAGTGAGTAGGAGTCAGAAAGCCCATCTTCAGCACAGTGAGCACAGGACACGTGCGTGATAGGATCTATGTGGAGAGTTTGATTCAAATCCATCCTATATATGACTTGTCTTTACAGAGAGGGTCTCATGTAGTCCAGGCTGGCCTTGAACTTGCTGTCATGAAGGATGACTTCAAACTCCCGATTCTTCTGCCTCCAACTCCCAAGATGGGGATCACATTCATGTACCCCCAGGCAGGGTTCTATGCCGTGGCTCCAATTCCTACAGCGGCCCCACAAGGGTCTTCTCCAGCTCCTGCCATCCCACAGAGGAGTAAACAGACATGAGAAGCTGGCTCTCCCAGCTACAGAGACTCAGGTGGAGCTGCACCAGCCCCTTGCCCCATGAGGTAAATTGACTCTGATGGCAAAGATGGTCTCTAAACAGATAATGTAGGAGCTCTGCTGTTGTCCAGATGAACACGGCCCAGGCAGAAGGTGGCCAGAGCACCTGTGAGAAGGCTCTCAGAGCTGGGCGAGCCATAGCTGAGGGGCACGACTGTGCAGGTGACTTTTCCAGAGGTGCAATGAAGGGTGCGTGGAGACAGTGTGAGGAGGACCTAGACTGCCACCCTGAGATCTGCAGAAGATCTGAGAGGGAAGACTGCAAGAAAGGCAGGACTTGGGGGAGGCTCAGAAGGCAACAGGGGGCTGAGGAGAAGGCTCAATCAGTAAAGCACTCAGCCTCAGGAGCCTGAAGACTGAGTCTTGATCTCTGAGTGTCACAGAAAAGCCAGGCACCATGTCTTCAGTCCTAAGAATGTAAGTCTGAGGGGCACGTACAGGTTTCAGCCTGCCTGACTCACATGACAAAGTTAGGCTACTGAGAGACCCTGTGTCAAACTGAAGGTAGAGATGCCTGAGGGCTGACACCCATCGCTATCTCATGACCTCCACACATGCACACATGCACACATGCACTCCATGCACACATGCACACACAAATGCATACTGGGGTGAGGGTAATAGAAACAGAACTGTGCCATGAACACTACAGATCACAGCCTAGTTCTACAGCAGGAGAGCCACCAGGGCCTCCCTCATCTAAAGCTCATGGGCCTTATTACATCCTAAATGCAGCCCAGGCTTCTTCCCTTCTCACCAACTGTCTCTGAGGCTTCCAGCTTGGATTGGGGATTCGGGGATAAATGGTAATTGACCTGCACCAGGAGTATCCTGTGGCCCACCAGAGAATCAATGGCTCCTATAACTGAAGGCAAGAAAGAGGGAAGACACCCCTATTGGGTGTGTCGCCCACCCAGGCACTCAGGCAGGAGTTGTCCTGGACCTAAATTTCAGGATTGAACATTAATTACACAAATTTGCCGCCCACCATGTGGGGATGACTTGCTGGAGGACTGTGTTACTTGATCCTTTTATTTGCTAACCTTCCTCATCTTCTGTCACGGAATTCAAGACGACTCAGTAGGCAAAAGCACTTGCTGTGCAGGCTTGACCCGGTTCAACTCCTGGAGCCCATGTAAGGGGAAAGGGAGAACCAGCTTCACAGGGCTGCCTTTACTTCTACAAGCACACAGCACACAGCACACAGCACACCCAGGAGTAAAAGTTTATTTAATTCTGTTACGTTTTCTTTCAAAGTTCTCAATTTCTTAAGAAATCACCTCTCATACCAAGAAACCAGTTGTGAGGTCCACCACTTCTCTTTCAGAGTCATGCTTTCCCATCAGTCTGTAGAACCCAAGCTTCCATCAACTGCAAGCTTAGGGCTGGGAACCCTGGAGTACCATCAGTATACATAGGTGGAGGGCATTGCCACAGCCTGCTTGTACCCCTAGCAATTCGTGTCACAGACAGCAGCTGTATGGAGTTCTCACTGGACAGACAGGGTGGACAAGCACTTCACAGTGACAAGCTGCCCACTTCCCCCAAGTCAGCTGAGGATCTGTCTCCTCAGTGGTGCCAGTCAGTCTGGGAAGAATTTCATCCCTCTGCCTCTGTCAACCTCTAGAGGAGAAGTAGCCAGCCTGGAACTGAGCACTGATTCTGGGGTATTGGAAACAGCTCTGTCCTCACTCCACCCCATTGGTGGTCATCGTTGACGACGATGATGTGTGTTTTGTTTTTTGAGACAGGCTCTAATCTACATAGCCTATCTGTCCTGGAATCCACTATGTAAATGAGACTCTGTGAGTTTGTGGCCATATTCTTTCTTTCTTTTTTTTTTTTCTTTTTTTCCGGAGCTGGGGACCGAACCCAGGGCCTTGCGCTTGATAGGCAAGAGCTCTACCACTGAGATAAATCCCCAAACCCCGGCCATATTCTTTCAAAGTGCTCAATTTCTTGACTAAGAAACTGTCTCTCATCCTCAGAAAACCAATTGTGAAACTTTTAGAGTCATTTTCTCCCATCAATTTGTAGAACCCAAGCTTCTGTCAATTGTACGCTTAAGGCTCACAATTTAAGAGGCTGCTTCTGCTTCCTACGTTCTGGGATAAAGGTGTGCATCACCACGCCCAGCTAGCCCTAATGTCTTTTGACAGTGAGTATCTTGAGTGATACATGGTTTTTTGTACTCCAAAATACCCTGGGCCCCTAGCTCACAGAGTCTTTCCTATAGATTTGCATCCTCTCCTCCCTACCACAGGACTGGCACTGTGAGAGCTGGGGTTGTAATATTGGTTCATTGCTGAGTCCCTAAAACGTAAGTACTTGGCCCACAGAACATACACAGTGAATATTCCTCAAATGAATGCATGTCAATGTGAACTTCCTCAGAGGAAGCATTTAAAAGAAATCATAGAGGCCATAGTGATGACTCAGTAGTTAAGAGAATGTACCTGAGTGTTTCACTGCTGTGAAGAGACACCATGACCAAGGCAGCTCTTATAAGGACAACATTTAATTGGGGCTGGCTCACAGGTTCAGCGGTTCAGTCCATTATCATCAAGGTAGGAGCACGGCAGCATCCAGGCAGGCCTGGTGCAGGCAGAACTGACAGTTCTACATCTTCACCTGAAGGCTGTGGTAGAATACTAGTTTCCAGGGAACTAGGATGAGGGTCATAAAGCCCACACCCATAGTGACTCATCTACTCCAACAGGGCCACACCTACTCCAAGAAGGCCACACCTCCAAATAGGGCCACTCCCTGGGCTGAGCACATACAAACCATTGAAAGACCCCAGCTTAGCAGCAGTAACGCCATTTTGCAAGGCTGTACTTAAGATGACTGGTTCAGGGAAAGGTTAGAACACTGAGTACACAGCGGCTGCCAAGCAGGATGTGTTTGGTTGAAGGCCTGGCAACAGGACGACTTCGGTTGAGCACCTGACAATGAAAAAAAGCCCCGGGAGAGGTCCCACAACCTGGTGGGGGGCCGAGTCAGTCGTTATGTTCCAAGAAGGTAGCTAAGAAACTTGCCCCCGGGCTGAACCCTTGGGGGGCCGAGTCAGCCGTTATGTTTCAGGAAAATAGCTAGGAAACTTGCCCCCGGGCTAAACCCTTTCCATATTAGAATCCACCAATTATATCCCTGTAACCATGCATCTGCTTCTGTATGCTTGCTTCTGCTCCCCAAAATCCTATAAAAAGCCCATCCTTGGTTCCCAGGGTGCGCCACAGTCCCCCGAGTGACTGAAGCGCCCACAGGTGCCTGTGCCTGTGTATCCCGACAATAAACCAAATCCTCTTGCTGATTGCATCCTGTGGTGTCTCGGTCTGGTCTTTAGAGTTGGAGGGTCTCCATCCCGAGGGAAAGTTCTCCCTGAGAGCTTTTCACCATCACACTGAGTTTGGTACCTAGCACCGATGTGTAACTTCAGCCTCCATGGGATCCAGTGCCCTTCTCTGGGCACTTAAAGGACTGCACTCAGGGGCACCCAACCACACACAACACTCATAGTTGCATTTTAAAAAGTAAAAGACTCTCTTTTTTTAATTTACAGAAATTGCTAGCTTGGGTAGAGAAAGCATAAATAAAGATGCATGGCATTTGCATAATAAAATAGTAATTTGCATAATGAAGCAATACTTTTTGTGATAAATTTGTATTTTGCCTGAAAGAAGATAATTTGTATAATAAATGGTAAACAGAATCTAAATAATGTGCTCATGGGACATCTATAAAAATAATTCATATAGTTAGAAAATGTTCCTGAAGCAGGACATTATTCAATACTGACTCCTGATGCTACAAAGTTAGGAAAGCCCTAGATAAAGGATCAAAGTACATCAAGGAAAACATCAGTTCCTGAGAGGAGTGACTGTCAGAGCTCAGGCCTAAACAAAGCATCTGCATAATGTCGGGAAAGAGGGGCCAGAGAGAACCTACGAGTCTGAAAATGGAGAGGAGTGTGGGAAAATGCAGTCTTCTAGACTTGACAAGGCCACTGTACTCATGAACTGACAGCATCTGTGGCTCTCTGCTCAGGGTCTACACAGGATCGAGCCATCCTGAGTTCTAGCATAGACGGGAGAGGGCTTATGATGCTCGCCTCATGCTGAGGAGCTCTCGGTAGCTAATGGCTGCTGGAGAACGGGAAGTCACCCATGATCCAGGAAAGAACCCCACACCCATGTGCACAAAAGCTACCAGAATTTAAAAGACACAAAATAAGGAGGGAAGTACTTATCTATTACAAAGGGGATAAGAGAAGATAATTAGAGAGGTGGGAATATAATAAAAATATTATATATGTGTATAAAATTATAAATAATTATTTTTAATTAAAATATTGTGTGCACATTTGGATGTATGTACAGAGATGAAAAAACAAGCCATTTTACTATGGCTATAGATGTGAAATACAGACAAATGAACTATTATAATTTAAATCTAGCAAAATATTAAAAGAATATCATGGCCAGTTATGGTGGTTCATGTCTATAATCCCAGCACTGGAATCCTCAGAAGGCTAAGGCAAGAAAAGTTTGAGACTACACAGTTTATAGACTACATAGTATGACCCTGCCTCAAAAGAAAAAGAAAAAAATATGACTATTCAAATTGGAAAAGATACTTCGCTCTCAAGAATGACGAATTCTGCCTACTGTGTTAAAGTACTGTCCCAGCAGGAGGGACAGAAGTGCAATGCCACAGTCACCTGCAGAAATCTGAGGAGATCCCTTCATCTTTCAGGTAAAACACACACACACACACACACACACACACACACACACACACACATACACGTCAGGGTGAGCCAGTAGGAAGCAGAATTAGGCTTTATTAAAGCTAATAAATGCACTTATATGGGTGTTACCAAAGAAGGAATTATAATCTAATAAAAGATATTCAACATGAATTTCTAATTGCAAGGGGTAAAAGAAAGAAATAGACTCTGTGTGTGTGTGTGTGTGTGTGTGTGTGTGTGTGTGTGTGTAACATACCCACGTGTGGATATGGATTCTCAACTGGCCTAGAAAAGGCTCCAACCAGATTCCTGAGTAAGAGGCTCCTGTCCCTACCAAGGTCCCTGTAATTTTCTCTTTCTATCATGTCTCACAATGAAAGAAACTTTATTATCATTTTGGTAGGTTCTGCAACCCATTCAAGAGTGATTGTTTTTTTTTTTTTTTTTTGGTTTTTTTTTTTTTTTTTTTTTTTCGGAGCTGGGGACCGAACCCAGGGCCTTGCGCTTCCTAGGTAAGCGCTCTACCACTGAGCTAAATCCCCAGCCCCTCAAGAGTGATTGTTAAGTCCCAGATTTAGTGAGAGACCTGGTTTCAGGGAACAAAGACAGATAGAAGAGGACTCTTGAGTCCAGGTAGTGGTAGGGCACAGGATATATGTTACTGAAGAAATAAAGTTTCATAGATATGAGAAACAAAGTTATAAAAACAAGGTTTTGAGAAATACATCTGATGTCATGTTGCCTAATGTTATGACAAAGTTTTAGTAGTCAGAATGACCAGCCTATTCTGACCATAAGTTAGGACAAAACAAAAGATTAACTGTTCTCGGAAAGACGTCCCTACCCCTCCCTGTGGTAAATCCCAAGAACAACCACAAGAGGTCATCCTGAGCCTGCCTGACCACCAGTTCCAACTTAGCCCTTTCCCAGTAAATTTCCAAGGCCAGGTGAAGGGCTGGATAAGGAAAGTGTCTAACTGAGCCAAGAACAGCCCCTTGAACAGGCCAGCCAATACCTGACCAGATCCTTTGTCCTGTGTACCACCAATGAGAATAAGCCAGCTAACCCTGTTGCTGAAGACTGCCCTCTGTAAAGAATAAAAGTTGTGTGCCTCTCTCTGCGGGTGATCAGCAACCCCACGTACGTGGATCATTAAACCTCTTGCCATTGCAGCAGTCTCTCAAGCTGTGTTCTGTGGGTTGCACTCCTGAGGTAAGGCCACTTCAGGGACTTACAACATTACCATTCCAAAAGGTAGGGAAGGGAGCATGGTGGACCAAATATTGGACCAGAGAAGACCCAAAACCAGCTGAGCACACTCCAAACTCTTCATCTCCATGTCTAATGTCAAAGTGCTCTTCAGATCTCCAACCCCCTCCAGCTTTGTTGACTACAACAGAGTTCTTTCTCTTGCATGGGTTCCACTCCCTGGAAGCAGTTTTCCTCAGCAGGTATCCCATAAGTCTGACATCTCCGACATTTTGGGAGTTCCAAGATGACCTAGGCTTCACCTTCACAGCCCCACACAGTGGCCTTTCTAGGCCTCCATGCAGGGACACTCAGCACACACCTGGCCTCAGCATCTTTCCTTCATTGTGGGAAGCTGCGCCACTCCCTATGGGCCAAGCATTCAAACCCATTCCATAATCCCTTTCTCCTATCCTTGACTGGAAAGCCTGAACCATGTGGCAGAAACTGCCAAGTTCTGCTGCTTTCTGGGGCTAAACATGACCTTCACTCAATCACCACTTCACCAGGTCTGTGATTTTGATGGTTTCCTTCACTGCCTAAGACTGACTGTCCTGGAGCTCACTCTGTAGACCAACCTAACCTTGAACTTAGAGATCTGCTAGCCTCTGCCTTCTGAGTACTGGCATTAAAGACATATGCCAACTTTAATTCCTCTTCAGAAGTTGGAGGTTTAGCTGGTGAGGGTCTCGCCCTGAGGTCACCACTCCTTTTATTCCATGATTCTTCTTGCTTGTGACTCTTTTCTCCTCAATCTGTACATTTTGAACTTTTACTTGTGCAGCTTGGTCTTTTTCATTGCAGATCTTCATAAGAGCGAACACTAATAACAACATGACAGAATCAACCCTAGGTTGTTTGGAGATTTCCTCTGCCATCGGAATTAATCCAATCTCTTCACTTTAGCCTCAGGCAGACTCTTCAGACAAGGACAAGGAGCAGGCACACTCTTCATCAAAATATCACAAAAACAATCTCTAGGCAACAAACTAAAATTCTCCTCCTCTGAAACCTCTTGAACCAGGCCCCCACAGTTCAAATTGACCTCAGCACGGCTGACTTCCATGTTCCTACTAGGATGACTTATTAAGCAGCACTTAAAGCACCTCAAGACTTTCCTAACCCAAAGTCAAAATTCCTCCAAACAAAAGCAGAGTCAGGTCTCTACAACAATACCCCACTCTTGGTAGTAATTTCTGCTTTAGTTAGGGTTTTGTTGACCATGGCAACTCTTTAAAGAGAGACATTTAATTGGGCCTAGCTTACAGTTTCAGAGGTTAGAAACTACAGTTGCTAGAGAAGGAGTTAAGAGTTTTACAGCTTGAACCTCAAGCAACAGAAGACCATGAGCCACACTGGATGTTGCTCAAGCATAAGAGACCCTCAACATCCACCTTCATGATACCATACTTCCTCCCACAAGAGGACTCCAACAAGGCCACATCTCCTGATAGTGTCACTGCCCATGGGCCAAGCATTCAAACACATGAGTCTATGGGGGACATTCCTATACAACTACTACACAAAGCAAAAAACTAAGGGACTTTTGAGGGGTCATATGGGAAGCTACTAAAGAAGCTGCTTAAAATATATACATATAATCGAGTCACCAAATAACAAGGGAGATAATGCCCCAACTAGACAACTTTCCACCAAGTAAAACTTACTGTGCCAGGAATGGATAACATCTACTCAAGTCATTGGCCACAGGAGTCCAGTGGAAACACCCAGACATCTCAGGCTGTTGTCAAGGCTCTTAGTTGAATTTTACAAACTGATGGTAAAGCCCTATTGCTGAAGACAGCACAGGCATCTCTCGTTGAACACAGAGAAGTTGAGTTGGTGGCTAATGAGAATCTTTGCTGCTACCAACTAACGTTTATGGTACTGGAAGGCACTCTGCACACTGCCAGAGGAGAAAGGTAACCACCAATCCAGCCACGAACCCTGTGACCTACAACGGTGATTTGCCTGAATGACACACTGTGTAATAGTGGCACGAGCATTGTGTGAGTAGCCAACAGCCCCTCAGTGGATTTCTGGCTCACCCCATGAGATCACATCCATGCCTGACAGAGTTTGTGAAGCCAAGAAACTGAGACTTGATCTGGAGGTCTGGACCTAGAGGATCTAGAGGACGGTCTAGAGAAACACAACAAACCAACCAACAATGAAGTAAAATGACTCCTGATGAGCGTCTGCTATGCTGATAGAGCAACGCCTCCCTCAGCCACCGTCTTTCTGCAATGGATGAGAACTAATACAGAGACCCACAACTGGATGATGTGCAGAGAGTGAGAGACCTTGAAGTATTCAGTCCAAAATAGGATGTCTCCATCAAATTGCTCCCCTTGGAGCTCAGGGAACAATTTGGAGGTGAGGCAGAAAGGTTGTAAAGCCAGCAGGGATGGATCACCAGAGAAACTGTCTTCCAGACACAACAGGACTGACACACACATAAACACAGAGAAAGTGGCAGCATGAACTGGGCCTGCACAGGGTCAAGCCACATAAGGTCCCAACCCTGAGTGGGGGGTGAGGGTGGGCGGCAGACACAGGCTCCCATATCTAATCATGAAGCTATTTCCAACTGACAATGATCACAAGGAAAAATTTCAATCTTCTCCAGTGGAGTCACTTTGGATATATAAACTGTATTTAAGGGTAGGTCTCAGGCCATAGGTGGCCAACACAAAATAAACTTTAAATCATATTGCTTTGTTTGGGCATATTTTTACATTACTGGTCTTTGCTTATATCTTAGTTTCTGATTTTGTGTTTTTATGAGTTCTGTTCCTCTCTCTCTCTCTCTCTCTCTCTCTCTCTCTCTCTCTCTCTCTCTCCCCTCCACCTTTCCCTTCTCACCAATAAACCTCTGTATTTAAAAAAAAATCTACTTGTTTTATTTGACTGTTTTCTTTGGGGGGGGATATCTTTTTATTTACATTTCAAATGTTATTCCCTTTCCCAGTTTCCTGGACATAAGCCCCTCTCCTCTCCCTCTCTCCTTCTTCTATAAGGGCGTTCCCCACCCATTCACCCCCCATTCCCACCCCCCCAGACATTCCCCTACACTGGGGGTCCAGCCTTGGCAGGACCAAGGGCTTCTTCTTCCATTAGTGCCCAACAAGACCATCCTCTGCTACATATGCAGCTGGAGTCATGGGCCAGCCCATGTCTTTGGGTAGTGATTTAGTCCCTGGGAGCTCTGGTTGATTGACATTGTTGTTCTTATGGGGTTGCAAGCCTCTTTAGCTCTTTCAATTCTTTCTCTAATTCCTCCAACTGGGGTCCCATTCTCAGTTCAGTGGTTTGCTGCTAGCATTTGCCTCAGAGTATTGACATGCTCTGACCGTGTTTCTCAGGAGACATCTATATCCGGTTCCTGTCAGCATGCATTTCTTAGCTTCATCAATCTTATCTAGTTTTTGGTGGCTGTATACATATGGGCACATGTGGGGCAGGCTCTGAATGGCCATTCCTTCAGTCTCTGCTCCAAACTTTGCCTCCATATCCCCTCTTATGAATATTTTTGTTCCCCCTTTTAAGAAGGAGTGAAGCATCACACTTTGGTCATCTCCCTTCTTGAGCTTCATGTGGTTTGTGGATTGTATAATGGGTAGTTTGAGCATTTGGGCTAATATCCACTTATCAGTGAGTGCATACCATGTGTGTTTTTCGGTGATTGGGTTACCTCACTCTGGATGATATTTTCTAGTTCAATCCATTTGCCTATGAATTTCATGAAGTCGCTGTTTTTGACAGCATAGTAGTACTCCATTGTGTAGATATACCACATTTTCTGTATCCATTCCTCTGTTGAAGGGCATCTGGGTTCTTTCCAGTTTCTGGCTATTATAACTAAGGCTGCTATGAACATAGTGGAGCATGTGTCTTTGTTGTATGTTGGAGCATCTTTTGGGTATATGCTTAGGAGAGGTATAGCTGGGTCCTCAGGTAGTTCAATGTCCAATTTTCTGAGGAACTGCCAGACAGATTTCCAGAATGGTTGTACCAGTTTGCAATTCCACAAACAATGGAGGAGTGTTCCTCTTTCTCCACATCCTCACCAGCATCTGTTGTCACCTGAGTTTTTTATCTTAGCCATTCTGAGTGGTATGAGGTGGAATCTCAGGGTTGTTTTTATTTGCATTTCCCAGATGACTAAAGATGTTGAACATTTCTTTAGGTGCTTCTCAGCCATTCGATATTCCTCAGCTGAGAATGTTTTGTTTAGCTCTGTACCCCATTTTTAAATATGGTTATTTGGCTGTCTGGTATGTTTTCTAAAGAGAGAGAATTCATGGCATTGGATAGGTGGGAAGATGGGGAGGATGTGAGAGGAAAGGGGAGAAGGGAACAATAATCAATATATTATATGAATTTTCAATAACAAAATAAAACATGGAGCCATATGGCTATGCACACACAGGAAGGGGGAGGAGGAGGAAGAAGAAAACAAAGATAATAAAATAGTGTCAATGAGGTAAAGCTCTGTTCGGTCAGGAGATCTAACAGATTCCACGTTTGCAAAGTTTTAATTTACTTTAATGACGTGTGTGTGCATGAGTGCAGATGCCCACTGAGGTCAAAAGAGGGCGTCCGATGCTCTGGAGCTGAAGTTACAGGCAGTCGTTGGCCTCCTAGCAAGACTACTGAGAACTGAACTTGTGGCCTCTACAAGAGCAATGCTCACTCTTCATTAGCTCCTAAGCCATTTCTCTAGCCCCCAGATTCCCACTTCTGTACATTGCCATAGCTGGAGGAGTCCTTTTGTTATAATCAACTAGAAAACTCATCCCTTGGCAATGGGCAAAGAGACACCTTATTGGTGGTGGTGGTGTTTAAAAAAAATATGTATATAAGTACACTTTCTCTGTCTTCAGACACACAAAAGAGGACATTGAATCCCATTACAGATGTTTGTGGTCCGTGTGGTTGCTGAGAATTGAACTCAGGACCTCTGGAAAAGCAGTCAGTGCTCTTAACCACTGAGCCATCTCTCCAACCCTGGTAGCTATTCTTGTATCAGTCGAGGGCAGAGCAGATGACAGTCCTTTGTGCATCTAGCTTGACGCCTGGCTTGGTGGCCAGAGACTCCAAGGACTCATAAAAATAAATCAAATCAAGTCAAATCCAGGCAACATAACACATGAGAAAGACAGACAGAGACTTGTGGACCGCCATGCCACCCGCACACCTGTGGGTGTGCGCACAGTGCCCTGCACAGGTGAGACACCTGCTTGCCAACACACCATGCAGCACAGATGGGGGCTGTCACCCAGGGGCCTGCCAGACATGTGGTCAGCCTGCAGCTGGAGCCACCACAGTGTGAGAGTCCATGGTGGTCAGATGGGAGGGAAAGAGAAGCAGAACAGCTTGAGCATCATGAAGAGAGGTGGAACTGGAGACTTGAAGGTAGAGAGCAGCAGCCTTCTGTGCGTGGCCATCCTCGCCACCTGGAGCCATCCATGGTGAGGTCCCAGCCAGAGCTGCGGCTGAAAACCATGTCTGAGTCCATGGCTACACAGTGGGAGAGGTTGAATATTGATGTCCCTGACTCATACCACCATCAGAGAACATGGGGATATCTTTGGTCAGGGCAACCATTGGGGACCACGTGAATGTCCAGGGGCTATGCAAAACTGACGCACCCCTTACTGCCCTCACTAATGTGGCACTCCAGAGAGCTGATGCCATCTTTCACCTCTAGCAGCACACGAAAGAGTGAGCCCCGCACCTTGCCCAGGCAGTGCAGTGGAGCTGACCCTGACGGCAGGGATGTGGGTGAGCCGGCCCCAAGGTATGAGTGTGGGAGAGCTGCACTGCCACTCATCTGCCATGGGTGGGGTGGCCCAGGTGCAGAGGTGATGCCCCCAGCCTCTCATCACCTCTGGCAGTCAGGAAAGCTGCCCACAAGGTCATGAGCTCAGGAGAGCTGGCCCTGCCCCTAACTGGCTGGAGCACTTAAGAAAGCAAGCCCTGCACCTCTCCTGGGCAGCACAATAGGACTGGCCCTGGCTGAGATGGGTGTGGGTGAGCCATCCCTGAGGATGAGAGTAAGGGAAAGCTGGCCTAACCACTTGTCTGCCATGAGGTGTGTGCAGGTGTGATGCCCCCCCCCTCCTCCCTCACCACCTGGGACAGTTAGGAGAGCTGGCCCTGGAGTAATGAGAGCAGGTGAGCTGGCCCTGTCCCTCCTCTGCTAGCCCCAGCACTTGAGGGAAAGGACCCTGCCTCTTGTCTGGGCAACACAGTGGAGCTGCCCCATATGCAAAGGCAAGGGCGATCCAGTCCCGTGTGTTAGAGCAGGAGAGCTGACCCAGCACCTCCAGGCTGCAGCACTTGGGAGAGTTGGCCTTGCATCTTGACTGGGCAGCTCAGTAGAGCTGGTTCTGGAGGTGTGATGTGGGTGAAGGAGAGCAGGAGAGCGGGAGAGTGGGAGAGCAGGATGGGAGAGTGGGAGAGAGCTTCCTCTGCCTCCTGCCGAAGGCTGCACTGGGCGCTCAGCAATTGTCCAAGCCTCTTAGTTGACCCACCTTAAAATCCATATCTATAATGTGGGGGGTGTGAAAGGGCCAGGCCTGCTGTTCCAAAGTTTCAGAATCTCCACAACACAGGGTAACAGTAGGACAGCAGGATAAACAGGGGGGTTGGAGGGTGGGGGGGGGGGAGTCCTGATAAAGATCCAATATTGGTGCTTCTGCAGAAGCCACAGTTCTTGAACCACACCAATGCAAGTGAAGATGCGTGGACAGAAGGAAATACTGTGACATACTACAGCTTCTACGATAGGGTTTTTTAAACTTTCTTTGGGGGAGTTGTTGGGGTTTTTGTTTGTTTTTTATTTAGGTGGGAGATTTCAAGGTCAACAGTCAGATAGGAGGAGACAGAGAAATGAGCAGAACTTGGGTGCCTGATGTGAAACAAAGAATAAAAGTTAAAAAAACGAAAAACAAAAAACAAAAAACAGCAACAACTAGAAAACTCGCCACACTAACATACAGGAGACCATTTCCAGATATGGAGAGTAGGCAGACTAGAACTTCTGACCAAGTTAGGGAGCTGGGAATCAGATGGAACCTTCTCTCTGAAAGTTCTTCCACAGAACAGGGAAGATGACATTTATAAGGAAAGGCACTCCACCCAGGTTGAGAAGAGAGAGCTCACTGCAATCTGAGGGAAGAATACAAAGAGGCCAGAGAGAGAGAGAAAGATCCAGACACCTGCATGGGATTCCCTGTGTATGTGTGGAGTGTTCCACAGACACCAAGAGAGAGCTACCGAGGTTCTCGTCCCAAGGGGAGCAAAAGTTAATCCCTGCAAAGATTAGTGAGATGAAGGAAAGGGTGGGGCGGAGAGCCTACCACCTCACAGGACAAGGGAGAGAAACAGGACTCCATCTGAACACATAGAGAAACACATGAAATCCCTGGGGTGATTTAGGAAGGATCTGCAGTTCCTGTGAAACCCCAGCTGCTGTCTGCACTGTCACTGAAAAGTGTACCTGTAGGAACAGAAAGACCCAAGGGAAGGAGGGGCAGTCCAGGGAGATGTGGGTGTGAAGGCAGCTGCGGGGACTATCAAGAGCCAAGTTTCTGTCCATTCAATGAGTGTTTATTGAGGGCTTATCTAGGCAGACCTGTTGGGGCACTAAGGGGACACTAGCATGCAGGGCTTATCTTTAAGGAGGCAAGCATGTTTTAAATGGCGAGACAATGGCAACACAGGACACAAGAAGTCCTGAGGAGAGTTCAAGGCTATAGGAGTCTCAGGGGGGAGAGACTCAGCTCTGGTCCGTTCTGGCCACAGACCAATCTGTAGACTTCTTGCACACCCAGTTGTAGGCGGTCCCACAGGCCATGTCGTTCCACATCCGCTGCAGATGAACACAGTCTTCACGCTCTCCGTTTCCGTGTCTCCAGTTGTCAGGCTGGCCTTTCCTCCAAAACCTGGAAGAACATGGTTTTACTATGCTAGACAAAGCGGTATTCCTTCCCCATGCCCCCTGAGGGTGGACAGGACTGGGACTAGTGGAGTGCTTGGAGAGGCCCTACTGGGGCTGCCCTCCCTCTGTTACTGATGATCTGGTCTGACAGGGAAGCCTCCATAGAATTCAACACTTGGAGGAAACAAATAAATAGATGAGATCAGAAAAGCAGGAAGGCAAGAGTCTGCTAGCCCCCGGACCTGTCCTTTCTAGAAGCCGTTCTACTGGCCTCAGGGGTCAACATACTACATGCCATATCACATACCACAAACATTGCACACCACACACCATGCATGTCACCCTCATCATATATATGTATAAACACACATATACACACATCACATATGCACTCTACAGAACACACACTACTAACACCCACTGGACAGGACCATACACGAAGAACGGTAAAACCTGCCCAAGGCAGACAGTGCCTCAACAGAGCTAGACAGAGGTTAGACTCACCTTCTGCTCTGGACATAATCGAATGGTGTCCCATCCACCCAGCGCCAGTTGCCCTCTGTGCCCTGATCAGTGAGCCCAATCCAATGGTCCACAGCATTTGTGATCTGTACCAGGAATGCCTGTGCAAAGGAGGTGGGGCTGTGAGAAGCTGACTCTTTGGATCATCCCTTCCCTGACCCCTAATCAGAGAGCCCATCTCAGAGCAGGAGTTCCCAGAACCTTCCATGGCTTCTCCAATATCTAGAGCAGCAGGTAGGTCCCTCTGGGGAAGCCCTATCTTCCCCCCATATTGACCTGTCTTCAATGGCCCTCACACTTGAGAAAGGGTATGACTTTATTGGGACAGAAATCCTCATTCTAGTTTATTTTTAGCAGCACTGTGCAAGTCCTGGGAGAGCAGCAAGGAACGGACAATTTTGCAGGTTAATCTAAATCAAACTTAGCATAGTCCTCTGTTAGTCTAATGGACAGTACTTCCTTGGAGAGTCTAAGATGCTTAAGAGTGAGTCTAGCTCCCAGGGGGCCAGGGTCTCCTCTTCACCAGCCCTCCACAGCCTGGAGATTCCAAACCAGACTGATGTCCAGAAAGGAAGGCTGATGGGGCTGAGGGAAAGTGAGAGAGAAACACACCCTACATTGAAGAGTGTCACAGGTCTTTCCCCTCCCTTCCTGCTGACATCTGCTGGGGCCTACAGGTCTTCCTCCTTCCCTGAGCAGGGGCAGTAGCTGGTCACACTTCCACCTCAGTACAGAGTGCTCTTGGGAACTCAGTAAATATTTGTTCCTTACCTGATGGGGACATGAGGGACTCTGCCACCCATTAAGAGGACAATAGCTTAAGTTTCCATGTCCCTAACCAGACCTGACTCTCAGCCTTCCCCAGGCCCGCAGCTCTGACCTGCTCCTCCTGAGAGGTCACCGAAGCCAGGTGTGCTCCCTGGGACACACAGAAATTCTCGGCCTCATGCCATGACTTCTTGTCACGAGAAAAGTAATAAAACTTTCCATTGAAGTACTTCCAGTCCTGCATGATCAGCTGGAGAACCTGATCTAGAACAACGGTCAGGGAGAAAGAGTCAGGAGCAGATGGTGTCCCAAAGCCAGTCTCTACTCTACCAGGTCTGACCTTGGAAAATCACAAGCCCTGGCAATTCTCAATGCTCAATGTTCCAGGAGCAGGGCTGGGACCCCACACCCCAGTCATACAGCCCATCCTAGAGGCAGCACTGCAAGACACCTAGGTGTCCCAGTTATTTCTGTGTGCTTCCAATCCTGCAACCTGCAACCGCTTTCAGTTCCTGACTTCATCTCCATCCGCAGACTCCAACACACACCCATGTCCTCTGTAAGAATGCTCAAGCTGGAGAAAATGGAGCAAGATGAAGGCACCCTGTACATTTTAAATGTATTTATTAGAAGGATGTCACATGTGTGTGCCACAGCATGCATGTGGAGGTCAAAGGACAGCTTGCAGGAGTCAGTTCTCTCTCCCCACCATTTGAGTTCTACAGATCCAACTCAGGTTGTCAGGCTCGGTGACAAGCATTTTACCTACGGAGCCACCTGGCCCACCCCAGGAAGAAGGTACTTTTAAATCGGGCAGAAACATCAATGGTGACACAAGAACTGAGATCTCAGTGAAAGATGCTAAGTGTGCAAAGCAGAGATTCTCAACCCGTGGTCCTCACCCGGCTATGCCAGCCAGCATCATGGGGAAACCGGCTAAGATAAACGCTCCTTCTCTGTTCAGCCCCCAGATGCCCTTTAACACGTGCCACGGTTCTGCCAAGCCTTTGGGCGATTCTGGCACTGTCCGAGGTTGAAACAAGAATGGACAAACTGCACCCCAGCAACCTCCTCTCAGAAAGTCTTACTGGAGCATATCTGTGTGAAATCTGTGGTGCTCCCTCAATATTGCAGCAGGAAGCAGTTCTGACAGAGACTCCACCACACAGAAGTCTAAAATACTGCCTGATTTGTCCTTTAAAAAAAGATTCAAGGGCTCAGGAGATGACTCAATTAATGATGCTCCGGCTGCACGAGCATGAGGGTCAGCTCTGGGTACCCACGTAAAAGCCCAGTGTGCTACATAGTGTCCCTAGCATCTCAGTGTTGGGAGGTGGAGACAGCAGATCTCTTAAGTTCACCAACCAGTGCCCGCTTAATGGAACAGAATGAGAAGCACTGTCTGCAAAAATAAGGTGGATATAGCTCAGTGGGTAGAGTGCTTGGCTATTGTGTAGAAAGCAATGGAGATCTGGTCACAGTACTACATGAACCACTCATAATAGGGCACTTCTTTAGTCCCAGAACGCATGGAGGTGGAAGCAGGAGGATAAGGAATTCAAGGTCATCCTTGGTTAGATACCAAGTTTAAAGACAGCCTGGGGTATATCCATCTCAAAGACAGACACACAGACAGACACACAGACAATAGAGAGGTGATAGATCAAGTGGAGAGAGACTGAGGAAGACAGTCTAGCCTCTATATACATGTGCGCTCATATGTAATGTGTGTCTACACTACACTGCACACTGAAGAAGGGGGTGGGTTAGGAAAGCTCAAAGCATGGCTGCTACTAGAAGCATCTAGAAGGTTTTCCTAAAGTTCTGAGGCCAGGCTGCATCCAGGCCAAAAGGTCTCAGATCCAGAGCTGAACTTTTATGCTTTTTTGGGGGGGGGACCTCTCCATAGTTTACCCCAAAGTGTGGAAGCAGTGTGGCTGATGCTGCAACAGAAAGCCAAAGAGAATGTGAGAACAACGTGGCAGGGCAAGCAGGGGTGTGAAGCAGGGGCAGTCTTCAGACTCCCATGTCAGTCCCAGCACACTGCCCACATAGTCCCACTGTCAAGTCTGCAGCAGCCGCTCCAGAAATGAGGTCCCTCCAGTTCTCCAGTCGTATAGCCTCTTTCACCTTGTGAGCCGCCTCCCACTCCACCAGAGGAGGCAGCACCAAGTTCCAACCCTCTCCTGTTCCAGGTGACCAGCCTCCTCCACACCCAACCTCATTGATAAGCTACCGATCCCACTCTGTCTCTGTTTCTCTCTGCATCTCTCTCTGTGTCTCTCTGTCTCTGTCTCTCTCTCTCTCCCTCCCTCCCTCTCTCTCCCTCCCCTCTTTCCCTTCTTTCTCTCTTTACCTCTTTATTTGCTGCTTCTCTGTTTCTTTCTCTCGCTTTCAAACTCAGCCCATCTTGAGGGAGTTCACCAAAACTCCCAAAACATTAATGAATTTGCATTGAACACAGCAAAATGCTGCAAGCTCTGTGGCTGTCTTCTCACATCTGCCTCTCCATACCTGACACATGATCAATATTTCATATGCTGGCTTCTTCAGGCACACTTCTAATCCTGTGAAGCTTGCCTTCCCTTCTCCACCCATATCCTTCCCCTCATGGTGCACCTTGCCATATGCACGAAACGCCACCACCTCATTGCTGTAATGAGGACCAGCATCTCATGACCAAGTCTGTGCCACAGCCCAGAGCCAACATCCAAGAGCCTACAGCTCAGGCCTTGGTTCAGGTGCACACAGCCTGTGAATGACAGCCTCAAATCTCCAAAAAGCATTCCAGATCCCGCAAGCGAGGTCGTTATCTCCGATGGAGACTGGGAAGCCAAGCCTTCTAGAGAGTCTCCTTGCCACCCTTCAGCAGTCCCCAGCTTTTGGAGGAGGAGGAGTTGCAAGCTCAGAGCCTTTCCTGTTCACTGTGTGTCTCCCAGGCAGCCCCTGGCCTCTAGTGCACTGTTCTCAGGGGGCCCTCTCTAACGTGACTAGCTCGTTAAGTCGCTTTTTATGGAGAATGGGTCAGAGCACTTTTGCAGCGTGTGTCTTTCTTCATCCTGGCACTGTCTAAGATGAGGCTGACACTGAAGGTACATATGTAGCAGCTGGAAAGCCACTGTCCTGGCCCCTGCCTGCTGCACAGAGCCCACACCTGAGAAAGCTGCCCTTTTCCACAGGCTCCTCATCTGCTGGGAGTTTCCAGGACCCCGGATTCCTGTCCCCATGCCTATGGCCTTGTTCTCTTGCCCTGCGTGCCCGCTGTGCAGCTAAGGGTCTTCAGAAGTCAGCTCAAGACCTTCTCATCTGAACTCCTGTGCTGCACACGCTAGAAGGGAAGTCCTGCCCAGCTTCTTCATCCCAGTCCTCAGTCCCTGCTTCTCCCCTCTCGTCCCTTTCACTTGTCTGCACATCATTTCTGTAAATCTGCCCTCATAGCCCACCAGATTGTGGTGGTGGGGATGTTTTCTCAGTCTCTGTGCCCCGACAGTGATGCCTCAGGAAGCCTCGGCTGCACCTGTGGGACCTGGTGCACTGTTAAAGTTTTCTGTGTTGACCTCCTTGATCTGGTTGTGAAACAATCCTGTTATCCTCATTTTGGATATAGGATCTTATGTACTCCGGGCCATCCTCAAACTCTCTGTGGAGCTGAGGTCAGCCTTGAACTTCTGATCCTCCTGCCTCCACCTCCTGAGTGCTGGGAACATAGATGTGCCACCATGATTGTCAACTCCTTTTTTTAAAGAAATTCATCCAGTTTTGTTTGTTGCGGGTTTCCCTCCCCCCAATTTTATGTGTTTGGGTATTTTGTTGGCATATCTTTCTGTCCACCAAATAAACGCTTGGTGCCCTCCTGGAGCTGAAGTTGCAGATGGCCACAATATGAATGGTGGGAATTGAACACTGGAAGTGCATCCAATGTTCCCAACTGCTGGGTCATCTCTCTAGCCTTGTCTGTTTGTTTTTGAGACAGAGTCCAGCTGAATAATCCGGACTGCTCTCAAACTTATTGTGCAGCCCAGCCCAGGCTGGCAAGGAAGTCTTGTGCCCCTCCTGCCTCTGCCTTCTGCGATTATGCTGAGATGACAGACAGCTGAGGAGCAAAGCTCAAGGCAGAGCTTGTTCAAAGACTCATGGTTTCAGGAAGCAGCAGATCAGAAGCAGAGCCCTGCTCCCCAATTGGTGTCCTCACATCTTGCTTGTGTATGGTTGTTTTGACGCTGGCTAGATCACAAGCCATCCCAGGCTACCCAGGCTGGCTTATCTCCCTGAATGTGATCCCTTCACCAGCACCATCCTCCTCCCCAGATGGTTAGGTGAGCAAAGAAGCTAAAGGGTCAGAGGTCATCACTCTCCACAAAGGCTGTCCCTCCCCAGACATGTACATGCACACACACTCACACATGTCTCTACTCACTCTGAGTCTTCTGCCCCTGCGTGTGTGCAGCCACAGCTTTCTGCAGGGCCTCCAGGTCACTCTGTTGTCCCTGAATCTTGGCAGCGAGAGTTTTGGTAGCCTCCAGACCTGTTTTCAAACTCTGTACCTCTGCCTTGGCCTTCTGAAGATTGCTCTGTAACATCTGGACGTTGGACTTCAAAGCTGAGACATCACTCAGGTCCCTTCTCAGTGTCTGTAACTCTCTGCTGGAGTCTTTCAATTTGCCATTGACCACCTCAATCTGGGAGTTCAAGGAACTGGTGCTTTTCAACTGAGCTTTTAGCCCCTGGATCTGGGTATCTGTCTGCTCCAGGTGGCCATTTGCATTTTGAATCTGAGCAGTAAGTGTTTCTAGATCTTTCTTTAATGAGGTCATCTCCTCGCCAGCTCTTTGCATACCATCTCTCATGGCCTGGATTTCAGCACTAATGTTGTCCATACTGTGCTGGAGAAAGTTCTGAGTCCGGGAGCCGAGGTCATTTGAACTCTGCAGACTTCCCCTCAAAGCCTGGATCTCAGACTGGGCTTCCTCCAGGCCTCTGCCCAGCACATGGAGCTCAGCACTGGTGTTGTCTGTGCTGCTCTTTAAGAGACCTTGGGTCTGGGAAGTCATGGCATTTGCCTTTTCCAAATCGCCTCTCAGACTATGGATATCCGCACTGGCGACCTCCAAGGAGCTTCTCAGTGCCTGGGTCTCCGAGGCCAAGGCCCCAGTGCCCTTCAGCACATCCTTTGCCTGCTGGATGTCAGCATTGGCTTCCTCCAGATGGCCCCCAAGCAACTGCACCTGAGAACTAACATTGTCCATCTGGTACTTCAGGGTCTGTATCTCCTTGTGACAGCTGCTAGAATTCCCAGAGGCCCTGAGACTCTGGATAGCCTCTTGCATTTCTGCCCTCCGGACAAATTGGGAACAATCTGAAAAGAGGAAACAGGAGGCAACATAGAGGTCTGTCGTGTGGGAAAGCGCAGATAGCAAATTAGAACGTTCCTTGATGTTTGTTCCTGGGTGTGGTAGTCAATACTGTCAAGTTGGAAGGGCCTAGAACTACCCAGAAGACAAACCTTGAGGTATATCTATAAGATAGTTTCCAGAGCGATTTAACTGATCAGAAAAGACCCACCCTGAATGTGGGCTTCACCGTCCTACGTGCTAAGGGGTCCAAGACTGATTGAGAAAGAGGAAAAGCTGAGCACTGGTATCATAGCTCCCTGCTTCTGGGCCGTTAACACAGTGTTATTGACTACCTCAAGCTCTGGCTTCCATGCCTTCCGGCCAGCCATAATGAAATGTGCCTTCAAACTGTGAGCCAAGATAAGCTCGCTCTTCAGTCGCTTTTCTAATGTATCGGTTGCAGCAGTGTGATACATTAGAGACTCCTCCACACCTGCTTTGAGTGGTCCTAGGGCAGCCACTGGTCCCCGGAGCTACATAGAGTCTGGCGATGGACCACCCAAGACTGCAGGCCTAAAAACGAGGTACATGAAGAGTGGGGGAAACTGAAGCTCTGGCCTGGGTTCAATTCCCAACACTACCAAGAACATTTTTCTCAGATTCATGGCTAAAACAAAAAAGACTGAAAAGAGAACATGATTGTTTTTAAATCCCTTTCTGTGTGAAACTCTATAAGGAAACTGCCCTTTAGCATGACAAGTGAGGTTGAAGTCAGGAGGGAATGTGAGGGGTCGCCAAGGGCTGCAAGCAAACCCCGGGGGGGGGGGAGATGTCGGACTGACTCCTCACCTTGACTGTAGAGATGGTTTCAGGAACATACTCCATAGGGACCTATCAGACTGTGTAACTTAAATAAGTGCCCAATCTTTACAGCTACTGGGCCTCGACAGAGCTGTGCTTAAAAACGGAACAATTTTGTGTTTGGGGATACAGCTCATTTGATAGAACAAATGTTTAGTTTGCACAAGGTTGTGGGTTCGATCCTCAGCACCACAGAACCTGGGCATGGAGCCACACCTGTAATGCTAGCACTATAGACGTGGAGGCAGGAGGATCAGATGTTTAAGGTCATTCTTAGGTTTTTAATTTGAAACCAACCTGAACTGCACGAGACCCTGTATCATTAAAAAAAAAAAAAAAAGTTCACAGTATTTTTCAGGAGGAAGGTGGGAGCCAGAGCTAGAGTGTGAAAACCAGGGTCTGTGCCCCACACCCCACACCCCACACCCCACACCCGACACCTAGCTCCCTGGGGCACGTGCTCACTGTAACTACTCACTGTCAGATCCAGAGTAGTTGCCTCCATGAAGCCCGGCTTTGACAGGATGATCCTCATTCTGCTTCTGTCTCCAAGGCTGTAAAACTGAGAAAGCCATTCCTAGGTCAGCTCAATCCGTAGCTGTGACATGATAGGCTGCCCACACAAGCTAGGGTTCCAGAAAGAGAGGAGCATCAAGGACCCCCTCCCCTCAAGTTCCCTGGATAGCCTCCATTCTCATGAGCTATCTCACAGCACAATGCGCTCTGTTGACTCCAGGTCTGGGCCTAGACTGGTGGTAAAATGTTACTTCAGAGAGCAGAAATGTCCAAAAGACTGCTGTCTGGGTGCCTTGGGACCTTTGCACAGAAGGAGAGTAAGTGTTGGCGAAAGTCACTTGAGAACTTACCCACCACAAAAAGAGCAAGGAGAGAGAAGAACACAGTCACCACCACTAGTGCCACAATGGCCTGGACGTGCCTCAGTGTCCTGGGAGCCATGGGAGCAGCTGACTTAGGCCCCAGTCCTGCAGGGGAAAGCCAAGACTCAGGGTAAGAGTGCAGGGAGGGCCAGGACTGTCCGTCCTGACACAGTCCCCTTGCTTGTCCATTAGAGATAAGAACGCCCACCATGCTTCTCACAAGGAGCTACAGGCAGGGAAAGAAAGCATTCTCTCTGGACAGGCAAAGATCAGGGGCTCACAACCCACAGAAACTGCAGTGGTGTGCTAGACATGAAACCCGCCCGGAGAGAGCATCTCTGTGGAAATGCGGTCATAAAGGAAGAAAAAGTGAAGGAGGGAGGCAGACAGAAAGGGGGCTCATAGCAGGAGCCCAGACCTCCAGGTCCTCATTTTGTTAACAAGCATGACCAAATTAAGCATTAGTGTCCCCTGGGTGAATGGTTTCATTCCTGGAGCCTTCCACGGAGCTCAAAATGTTGCCATATGTGCCCCGGGCCTTCTGGGAATTGGTTAATAGCCAGGGGTGCACCCACTAATGATAGCAGAGAGCACCAGCCCCAGAGGATACAGGGGCTAGGCAGTGTGCAAAGCTGGGCTTCAAAACCAGGCCCATCTGAACTCCAAGTGCACATCTTTCCTGACTTTGGGTTACTGTGCCCCGTGGAGGGGCTCTTAGAGGTGTCATATAGTGCCTGGGTGCTCAGAGTTCTGGTCCTCTGCTGACCCATTTATTCTGAGCCATCTATTTACTACAGAACCAAGGCAGGGATGACACAACTCTCTGGACTGGCAAAGATGGGCTCAGAGGACACGGTATAGGCAGAAGCCCTAAGTATCCTTACCTTGGGGCTGTAGGATGACACACTGGTTGTCAGTGCAGAATTTAGCCACATCTCTGTTCAGTTCCGCCTCCTTCATCCTCCTGCACTGCTCTTGCCCCACGATTCTAAGGTCTGTCCTGGGAGCCCAGAGTAGTGGGAGTGGGAGACACCAATTTATCTTCTCCTGAGGTCATGGCCACTTCCCAGTCCTGCCTCCTCCCTCTGACTCTGCAGAAACCCCGTGTCATGGCCACTTCCCAGTCCTGCCTCCTCCCTCTGACTCTGCAGAAACCCCGTGTTATCACCGGCCCCTCCTCTTGGAGTCCCAGAGGCCAAGAGTCCAACAGGCCTCGTCCCCTCTGCCGCTGGCTCCTTGCCAGCCTCTGCCTCAGAGCCACATACCACCCAACCTCCTTCAACAGGGTCTGGGATCTGCACCTAGGAAGAGGACCGCCAACTTTACAGAGGAAACATCCTTGTGAGGCTGAAGAGACAGCTCAGACTCAGTCGGTAAAGTCCTTCTGCCTCAGCATGAAGACCAGAGTTTGGGTCCCCAGCACCCACATCAAAAGCTGGCCACAGCAGCATGTGCTTGTAGTCACAGTGCCGGGGAGGTGGCAGCAGGAAGGTTCTTACAGCTTTCTATCCAGGCTACCTCACTCAGGGTCCAAAGAGAAATTATTTTTCAATAAAGCTGGAAAGAGATGGGAAGGTGCCCAGCCCTGGCCTCTGATTTCCATCGGCCTTGAGGTAAGACACACCTTTAATCCCAGCGCTTGGGAGGCAGAGGCAAGTTAATCTCTATGAGTTTGAGGCCAAGCTGGTCTACATAGTGAGTCCAGGCTAGCCACAAAGCGCAACCCTGTCTCAAAAACCAAACAAAAAACAGTGCATTTGTAGGGAGTGCCTGCCCACTGCGAACCTCAGAACTTTACAGACAGGTCACAGGAAAGGAGCTGACATGCCTCACACGTGATCATCGGCTGGGTCCCAGGCCACGGTCCCCACAAGCCTGACTCCTGAGTGGCAGGAATCCTTGGTTATCATAAGGATTTCCTCTGAGCACAGCTGAGCTCATTAGGTGAGGTGACTCACGTTCTCTCCAGGATGGCCACCGGTCCCAGAAAGACCATCCACCCCCCTCCCCTACTCGCAGACATCCCCGTGAGAAGGACTTCACCCTAAGCAAGGTAGGGTCCAGGCTGATCTCAGTTGGCAAATGACTTGTCTGACACACATAAGGGCCTGGCTTCCATCCCAGGAAGGCTTTAAACACCGGTGACCACACAACTCAGGAGACAGAGACAGGGAAGGAGCAGAAGTTCAAAGTCATCCTTGGCTGACTCTGTCCCTCTCAAACAAACAGGCCGGAACAAGAAAACACAGAAGGGCAGTCTCGCCCTTACTCCTCAGATGCAGAAGTTAGCGCTCAGGAGCTGCCGAACCTTGTTTCTTGTCGTTCCATTGGCTCGGGCTGTGCCTTCCAACAGACTCCAATAGTCTACCCGGCGCTTACACAGTTCTGGGGTTTGTTCTAGGGAACCTTCAAAGCTGAATGCCATGGCATTGGCTGTAAGACAGGCAGAAGGATGGGTCGCTGGGCAACCTACTCGTCAGAGGTTTCTGAAGTGGGGACAGACTCTGGGAGCTCTCAGACGGTGAGGCCTCTGCTGTCTTGGGGAGTTGGCATCAGAACGATCCAATGATGGCCGCACAGCTGCTTTTGGAAAGAAAGGATGTCAGAAGAGCAGTCAGGGAATACAAATCAGGATCCACCTTCATCTAAGCCAATGGATCCCAACCTCCCTAATACTACGACCCCTTAATCCAGTTTCTTAGGTGGTGATGACCCCCAACCGTAAAACTAGTGTTGCTACTTCACCACTGTAGTTCTTCTATGGTTATGGGTCATAATGTAGATATTTTTGGAGATAGAGGCTTGCCATAAGGCTCTCGACCCACAGGTTGAGAACCCCCCCCCATAAAGACTCCATCATTAGCAATGACATCTATGCAGGTGATGCCTTTGGGTTCTCAGAACTAATTCAAAAGAAACAGAGAAGACCGGGTCCAAAGTACTGCTTCTGGATGAGACCCGTAACCTTCTTCCAAGAGAACAAATACTGCTTTGGGCCTGGCATGGTGTGGTGGTTTGAATGGGAAGGAAGTAGGTATGGCCTTACTGGAAGAGGTGTGTGTGTGTGTGTCACTGGCAGCGGGCTTCCAGGTCCCAAGAGCCCATGCCATTCGTAGTTAGCTCTCTCTCCTCGACTTATGCTTGTGGATCAAGATAAAAGCTCTCGGGCAGTGCTCCAGCACCATGCCTGCCTGCCTGGTGCTATGGTCCTCACCACGATGACCATGGTGCCATCTTCAACTGGGAGGCCCAATTAAAATGTTTTCATTTACAAGTTGCCTTGGCCCTGGTGTCCTATCACAGCCACAGAACAGTAACTAAGACACATGATAGCACATGTCTGTAATTCCAGAACTCAGGAGGCTGAGGCAGGAAGATCACCAAGCTTGAGACCAACCTGGACTACATAGTGAGCTCGAGGCTAACCTGGGCCACAGAGTGTCACCCCGTCTCAAAAGCCTAAAACAAGGAAATGAAAACAAATACTATTGGGGGCTTCTGGTTGCTCCCTGGACATAGGATGAGAGGGAAGGAAAGCTCCCCAAAGACAGGATATGGCATCCTGCAGGGTGGTGCCCCCATCCCTGGGGAGAACCAGGAGTGGGACTAATATTGCCACTTACTAGTCAAGACACCCCTCCAAAGTCAGAGGAGCCTGCCGTGTTCTGATCCCACTCCCCCGTGCCTGTTTGAGGGAGCTTACAACTAACTCAGTTGATAGTGACCATGACGGCCGCTCTCAGTTGTCAGTTATAGATGCCTTGTCCCATGCAGACCATGTGATGCTTCTTTTTTTTTTTAAGATTTATTTATTTACTTATTTTATATATAAGTACACTGTAGCTGTCTTCAGGCACACCAGAAGAGGGTATCGGATCTCATTACAGATGGTTGTAAACCACCATGTGGTTGCTGGGATTTGAACTCAGGACCTCTGGAAGAGCAGTCAGTGCTCTTAACCACTGAGCCATCTCTCCAGCCCCCATGTGATGCTTCTTACTTAGTTTTCATACGTAGTTCCTATATCTCACTCCCATTTCTTTTCCCCAAATCTTGGAGCCATCCCCCCCCCCCCACAGGCCCAGGGGCACTGACTGAGAACCCTGCAAGTCCAGTGTCCCAGAAGCCACTCTGACGGGGACCAGTAGGGGTCCCGTTGGGCAAGGAGGAGTCTGTCTAATGGTGCTGCTGTCCACTCAGTAGAAAAGCAGCCTGTGGGGGTGGATCTGCTGGATCTGGTGGATCTTGATGGGTAGTGTTTGTGTGAGTGTGTGTGTGTGTGCATGTGTGTGTGTGTGTGTTTGTGTGTGTGTGTAAAAGTATGTAGGGAAGAGCAGAGCACATAGGATATAAAGCCCAAAAGCCACACTCTGTTGACCTTTGGTCTCCTGTCTACTGAATGCTGGCCTTCTGTGTAGGGAAAGGCACCCCTTCTAGGTCACTCAGAAGTCCTGCCTGAACCCCCCCCAGCTGGGTCTTCCAAGTCCTTCTCTCTTGAGGGGTGGGGGGTGATTTGGAAGTCATAAGCAATGCCTTCCCCAGCATCACAGAGAGAGGAAAGGGCTGGTCTTAGTTTCTATTTCCCCACACACAAGAAAGGTCAAGCTGGACCCAATTCAGAAACTATTTCTCCTGACATCCTGAGAAGCTGGAGGGGACCTGAAAAGCAGAACTTTGAGGGTCCCTTGCTCAGCAACAGGGCATAGTCTGGGCAGAAGAGGGGCGTCACCCCACAGGCTGTGACCACCAGGTGTCTTCCATTGTTCACCTTCCCTGTTCTCTCCCCTCAGACCAGGGTCCCAGCGGTTGTTTCCTCCAGGAAACAATCTGCGGGTAAGGAACTCCGGATGCTGCCCTCTTCCTTGCAAAGAGGCTTCTCTACTCTCAGACAAAGAAGCAAAGGAGCCTTTTGTACATTAGCATGAGGAACATCACTCACACATTCGCTTTTCTGTTCCGAATACACTTTCCCAGAGGGCTTGCTCTTAGAGATCCTTGAACATTTATTCCAGTTTATTCATTTGCTTGTTTGTCTGTCTGTCTGTTTGTTAGCAGTGCTGGAGATTGAGTCTAGGACTTGTGCATAGTAAGCCAGTATCCCCCATAGACACACGTCCAGTCTTAGAGATGGGTGAATCCGGCAACTATAGATGCTCAGCGTTGAGTATCAACAGCGCTAATACCTAACACATCAGAAACGGCAAGTTGGCCAACTGTGACTTGGTCAACAGTTGATGAAGCACAAAGACCTGCAAAGGACACCACAGGTGCCTGTGTAGGCTGCACGGCTCCCAGCTTCAGGTTGCATGCTTAAGGTTTGCCTTGGCAACATCCTTCCCTCACCATCAGCAGAACTTGCATGACCAAAGCTGGACCAGGATCTGGCACCAGGAGTGAGAAGTGACTTGACCCATAGCACCCCTTGCTCTTACTTCCTCATAGCTTCAGGGATCAGCATGTGACCCAGACCTGGGCTTATTTTTTTGTTAGATTTCTTGGAAAGTAGATCTCCTTCCCTCTGATGTTATGTGGGCCCAAGCTGTGAGGGACCAGGGCTGTGAGATTCCAGTTTTGGGTCTCCATGATGTCCCCAGTCTTGCTCTAATTTGAGACCATCCAGCATGGCTCCCCGCCCCCCTTCAGTTGCCTCACTCATCCCCTTGTATTTTCTGGTTCAGTTTCTATTTCCAGAGAAATTTTCTGATTCTGCCAGCTCATCTCTTTTCACCAGGAGCAACCCCAGACCCCTGTTGGCCTCCTTTCATCCTGGTGTACAATGTGTTCACTCTGCAAGCCATGCCCGACACAGTAGACAACAGTAGAGACCTGCCAGTCATGATCCTCATAGTCTAGGGGAGAGGGGCACATCTGCAGAGCTTCACAGCCTGACATCTAGGAGCTCAGCCATCAAAGGCATGGGAGGCGTGTGGTAGCATCACAAGGAGAGAGTGACACCCCTCCCGGGGTGAGCTTAGCCTGCTGAAGGATTTCCTAGGCTATCAAGGAAGGGAAACCCATAAAGTTGATGTTACGGGGTTTGAGACCACCAGAAAAAGACAGCTAGACTCAACGAAGATTATAATTAGCCAAATTTATTTAAACTGCTAACAGAGCCTCAGCCTCTAACACAAATCAGAGATGGGCCACCCAGAGGCAGGTGAAAGAAGGGCTTTTAACGGCAAAACCACAGGAAGTCCTTGAGGGTCTACACAAGCAAGTTACAGAAGCCAAAGAACAGTTCTGCTTGGTCAAGACTTAGTAGTCAAGGTGACCTTAACATAGTCTTCGAATGTTTGTTTAAGCAAGTTACAGAAGCCAAAATTTAGCGGTTAGTCATATCATAGCAAGTGGGTGCTCCCCCCGTGTCTGGGTGTGGGGGTCAAGGAGTCAGGGTTTCAGGAAACTCATCTCCCTGAGTTGTATAAAAACAACCCAGGGCAGCACAAGGGCTCCTTCCTTTAGGAATAGCGAATCTAGTCCTCAACAGTTTTGTAAGATCATTTCTGCCAGGGAATCTACTTGCTTTTCAAGCTGTCCTGTAGGATCCTCTAGGTGTTATTTATCACTTAGCTCTTGAATAGTCAATGCTGATATTTCCAGAGCAGCCACACCTGCAATCCCTGCTGTCGAGAGGAGAGCTATGCTACAGCTGAAACTGATTTTATCCTAACTCTGCCCTGGACTTCATAGTGAGCGTGCCCTCCAAATGCAGGCAAGTATTTTCTGTCCTCCTGTCCCGTATACGCCTCCTCAGGGAAGGATATGGGCTGGAATACAGAGATTTCCTTCCTGTGATCCTAGTTCTAGAAGTTCAGCAAGACCAAATGTACAGGCCCATCGTGTCCCTAAAGGAGCCAGAAAATACAGCCTACTATGTTCAAATGCACTGATGTGCAAGAAAATGTTACAGGATAGGACTGATCATAGAGGAGAGCTAATTCTAAGTTGATGTGATTAAACAAGTACTTTAATCAAGCACATGCTGAGGCGAGGCCTGTGCTGAGGCGAGACCTGTACTGAGGCAAGGCACGTAGAGAACACATGATGTTTGGAGCATATAAATAGGACCGAGTGGCAGAGAAAGAGCTTGACTTGCTGGTACAGCTAGCTGTGCAACGCTTGTGGGTCTCAAGTCTTCACTGACCTTTGCTTTCCTGAGGGAACACAGCCAAGAACTTCTCCTAGTGTTCCTGCTAGTCTCTCCTGCTGACTCGAGCTGAGGCTGAAGGCTGGCTCTCTCCACAAGAGCAAGATCGTGTTACTGCTGTTGCTAACCCAACTCTCCCGAACTGGACTGCTGGTGTATCCATGAAGTGTTTTCGAATGGATTGAGCTGCCACTGCCTGCTGACCTGTGAACTGAGCTGCCGATTTCCAGACAACACAGATGGGAGGTGCTCCAAAGAACCTTTCTAAACAGGGCCACCTCCCACAACCCCATATCCTTTTTTCCCCCACTACCTCTGGTGGGTAGTGGTGGGCTAAAAGGGGGGGTTAAAGCATTTAAGAACCATCATTAAAAATAGGATTTGAAAAAGTTAAAGTTACAAGTAATCATTCCCAAGGCTGGGGAAAGTATGGTTTATCCCACTGTTTAGAGACTTTAAGGTCTCAAGCTCAGAAATATCATCAGGAGGTGAAACTGTCCCGTGTCCTTTACCCCCTAGAGTTTACAACAGCCCCCCTTGGTTGAGACTATGACTTTATTGCTGTGGGTGGAGTGCCCTGAGAGTGGAGGGAGACATACTAGCCTTCAGTTAAGTAAGCCAGCTTTTATCTGGGCCCATTAAGGCACAGCCTGAGAGGGTGTTCCCACTCAAGAAGCATGTGTGGGTCCAGATGCCCTTTTCAGATACTCAGGCTTATGTCTGAGGCGGACCAAGGGCCATCTTCTTTCTGCTGATCACCATGAGCTGGCCCATCAGCTGCACAGATATGGAAAAGAGTTTTATTTAGAAAATTCTCAGCACATCCTAGAAATCATCCCACTTCCTTTAAAGCACACCATGGAAGTGATTGGTCCTAATCTTGTGAGTCAGCCAAAGTCCTATAGATCAACTTTAAACATAGGCTGAGAGGGGGTGACATTTCAGAGAATATGTTCTCTCTGGATAAAGGGTGAATGGTTTCCTGGACAGTTCTCAATCTCAAACCTTTTTAGCTGGCCAAGCATAAGAGAGAGATACGTGTCATGATTCCCAAAGTCAGTGCCAGATGAGTCTAAGGTACAGATGAGCTGAACACTTAGAGGTACTGGGGAGCTCACGTTACCCTCCATTTTCACCTTTTGTTTGGCTGGTCCTATTCACCTATAGATGGGAATGGTGGATCCAAGCTATGGTCCCTTCTACCTTGACAGTAGGTTGTCAAGATCGCAGGGTACAGTCCCTTCCAGGAAGGGTCAAGGTTCTGTTGGGTAGGCAGCAGACCCACACCAAACCCACACATTGGAACTTGTATACTGGCTCCATCAAAGGTCATTCAGGCAGTGGGAGTGACAGATGACTCTGGGCGTCTCCAGTTGTCTTCTGCAATACGTGTAAGGACTTGGCAAAGGAATAATTAGACATTTCAATAGTCTGATTTTTTTTTGGTTCTTTTTTTCGGAGCTGGGGACCGAACCCAGGGCCTTGCGCTTCCTAGGTAAGCGCTCTACCACTGAGCTAAATCCCCAGCCCCTCAATAGTCTGATTTTAAGTCAACTTGACACAAGCTAGAATCATCACAGAGGAAGGAGCCTCAATTGAGAAAATGTCTCCATAAGATCTGGCTGTAATTAATTAAGGCACTTTCTTAATTAGTGGTGGATTGGAGAGGGCCCAGGCCATAGTGGGTGGTTCTGGGTTCTCTAAGAAGGTAGGCTAAGCAAGCCATGTAAAGTAAGTCAGTAAGCAGTACCTCTCCATGGCCTCGGTGTCTGCTCCTGCCTCCAGGTTCCTGCCCTGTTTGAGTTCCAGTCCTGACTTCCTTTGGTGATGAGCAGCAATGTGGAAGTGTAAGCTGAATAAACCCTTCCCTCCCTAACTTGCTTCTTGGTCATGGTGTTGTTTCGTTGTAGCAATAGAAACTCTAATACACCTTTGTAGGACTAAGTGGAGACAGGCAGTCAAACTTTATTTCATAGTACTAGCTCGTCCCACTAGGGGGAGCCCCTGATCCCAAACTTTATTTCATAGTACTAGCTTGTCCCACTAGGGGGAGCCCCTGATCCTGAAAAGAACAGCAGGGAGCACTGACTATGTCCACCTCTTGCCAGTCTCTGTCAAGAATTTAATATTTGGTTTGTTTTTAATGGTCCTGTTAACTCTTTCTATCTGCCCTGAGCTCAGGGTCTATGGATACAGTGTAATTTCCTAGAGTTTTAGCCACTTGGTAAGAGATTTTGACTGTGAATTTGGGTCCAATCCTAAAGTGGAGAGAAGCCCGAATTGGGGAATGATCTCTTTTAGTAACTCCTTAGTAACTGCATCAGCTGTTCTGGCCTACTGGGAAAAGTTTCTACCCATCCTAAAAAGTATCTACAAAAACTAGTAAACATCAAGAGACTGAAGTTACTTGTCAGAATAACTCCAGTAAGATCCAATACTCAGTGTTCACCAGGACTAAGTCCCCTTTCCCAGATATCCAGAGGCTCTGGGTTTCCTCCTTTCAGGTTCCCCTGGGCACAGATGGTGTGGCAAAAGGTAATTTGTTCAAACCTCTCATATAAGAATTTAATCATATAATTTCTTGATTAAATTCATTCAACTTGATTGACCCAAGGTGTGTACTTTGGTGAATGTGTGAGAGAAGGGATGATCTCAGGGCTTCGGGTATGATGGGCAGCTGTCTGGTAGAACCCGCCAGTCCTCTGTCTTAGTGGACCCCGGCTTTCTTTCACTCTGGTCTTTATAGGATGGTCTAGCAGGTCTGATTCAGGCAGAAGGGTGAGCATAGGAAAAGCATAATGTTTGCAGTAGCCTCACTGGCTCTGTGAATGCTCTCTATGCCGTGGTATCAGCAAGCCTTGGGCTTCAACTGAGTCTCTGCCTTGTCAGTGTCCTATTGCTGTGAAGAGGCAATCCTTATAAGAGAGAGCCTTTAATTGGGGCTTGCTCACAGTTTCAGAGGTTTAGTACACTGTCCTCCTGGTGGGGACCATAGTAGTGCCCAAGCAGACATGGTGCTGGAAAAAGGAACTGAGAGTTCTACATCTGGATCCTCAGGCAGCAGGAAGAGAGACACTAGGCCTGGCTTGAGTGTTTGAAACCCCAAAGTCTCACCCCAGTGACATACTTCTTCTGACGAGAACACACCTACTCCAACTAAGCTACATCTACTCCCTAAACATATATGTGAGCCTATGAGAGCCATTCCTATTCAAACCATCGGTCTCCTTTTTTGGTGTCCTGCAGCCAGGTACATGTTAGGAGAGCTGAGATCTCCTCTTTGTTTTTCGTCTCCTTTCGGCAGAGAGCAGCAAGTGCCCCTCCTGGTATGTGTGTGGCGGCCAAAGCACTGGTTATCACTGTAGACATTGACGGTGTGGTCATTTCCTCATCTGAGTACCCGGGTCAAGGTGGTCAGCTCTGCCTTTTGTGGTGATGCTCCCTCCTTAGGGCAGAGTCCCAGATGACCCCGGGGAGAATCACCACACCCACGCCGGCATACCCAATCTGTCCTGTACATAGCTCCTCCCCGTGGTGAATAGGGTCAGATCTTCCTGGGAGACTGGTTTCAGAGGTCCGGTTGCCCATATGCAGGTGGTTAACCTGGGCACAGTCATGAGCTGGCAGTTCTTCAGGGTGAGGCAGGAAGGAGGCTAGGTTGAACATGAAGAAGATGAGAATCTGGTCCTCCGTGCTTGTTAAAGAGTGAGGTATGTGTTCCACATCCAGGGCTCAGACGCTTTCTGAAGGAGCATTCTCAGAGTGAGGAGTGGTCTCAACCAGCTCCTGTCCCATGGTCAGTTTATCAGTTTCCTTTATCAAGAGTGTGGTGACACTGGTCAGGACACAGATGGCCATTTGCTGAATCACGATCTGAGCATTTAGATAAACAGGCCACAGGCTTTTTGGGTTCCAAAGTTTGTAGTCCCTGAGAGACATGCTTCAGGAACTATCAAAATGGTGCCATTTCCCGCCTCAGCCTGCAGCAAGGAGCTGTCCACTACGTGGCAACTTCTTCCATGCGTCAGCCATCGTGAGGTACCACCGTCCACAGAGGCAGCACCCCTTCTCCAGCCTCCCCAAGTAGCTCAGCCAAAGCTGCCTGCAGCTAAGTTCTTCCCATCCCAACCCATGGGCCCCATGCAGGAAAGGGGGTTGAAAAGCCACCAATCCCTAAGCAGGAAAACCCCCCATCAATCCCTGACCTTCCCACAAAAACCCAACAATCCACGACCAGGAAAACTCACAAATCCATGACCAGGAAAACCCACCATTCCCTTAGCTCCCCAAACACAGGGTTTGAAAGCCCACCAATCCACATTCTGGGAATATCTGCCCTGAAAAGTTCCACCATCCCCCCCAAGAAGTCCTAGATAAGCACTGCCCCTTTGTTCAATCTCCTGCTGTCTGCTCCCTGGAGTAGAGGCAAGCTTCCCCCTCACCCCCTGATTTGTCCTTCCATACCCTGGGCCCTCCAATCTCTTTCGTGAGACTTTCTGCCTGGCGTGGCTCTCTTGTTGGAAGAAGCCAAGAAGAAAAGAAGCAGAGAAGCTGCTGGGCTGAGGCTCCTGAGCGCCTCTGCTCAGCTGGGGATCCCCTACCATGGGAGCTGTAACACCTCTGCTGAGAAGGCTTCCTCTCAGAGCTCTGTGGTTCCTGGGCTCCCATGTCTCGGATTGCCCTTCCATGGGGACACTGTCCCACCCATTTTCTCCTAGACTCTGGTATAATGGCTTTGTTATTTCTGCAAAGTCGGGTATCCAAACCTGTAGTATCCAATTGTACCCAAGATTTCTCTCACCCACCTTTGATGCCATGACTCAGGAATATCCAAGATCGATTGGATCCTGCTTGAGGACAGGGTCCTCATGCTTCTTTTTAAGCAATAGCCTAGATAAGCCACCTCATTGGAGCATGACTGGGGCCTGGCAGACATGTGGTAGACCAGATGCTGAAGCATTCTCAGCAGTTCCTTGCTCTCTTGTTGGCATTCTTTCAGGGGCACTCAGTGATGAGGAGATCACCCACATACTGAAAGAGGGTGATGTTTGGGTGCCCTTGTCAGTATTTAAGGAGGCTCGGTTGAAGGGCTTCATCAAACAGAATAGGGCAGTTCTTAGGCGTCTATGATACTCAACTCAAGATCAGTTGGCCACTGAACCCTGACTCGGGGTCTGTCCATTCAAATCAGAATACAGGTTGGCTCACGGAGCCCTGAGATAGAGAGAAAAAGACATCTTTCAGGATCTCTATCCCTCTCTTGAGATGGGGTACTGCTTTACTCTTACAGGGAAGGCTGAGCTCCAGGACTTAGTTTATGTTGAACAACCTGGAGAAAATGCTCAAAAAGATCTCCTTTCCTGCTTGCCAACAATGGTGGCCAATGTGAGGCCAGTCTGGGGCAAGTGGTCTCTGCCCATACTACAGAGAATATTAGCACTGATCCTGTCAGGAGGGGTGTCCACTCCCCGTTTTTCAGTATTACTTTTTGTCATTTTATATTCTTCAGATAAGGGGCAAGTAACCAGGATGTCTAAGTATGGACTCCCTCGGTCTGGGGCGGCTTCATTCTCAGTGAATTTGATGGTGGCACCAAGTTTTCTCTGCAAGTCTCTCCAAATCAGAGGTTATGGGCAATCTGGCATAACAAGAAAAGAATGAGTCTCAGTACCTTGTCCACCCCTCTGTGGGCGATTTAAGTGTAGTTTCTGGTCCCGGTGGCCCCTTGGATGGTAGTCTTTTTCTTATTGAGGGAACTGAGGGGTTTCATTAGCACAGAACAGGCTGCACCTGTATCCACCAGAAACCACAGTTTTGCCCCCCACCTTTTCTGCAACCCTGGGCTCCTGAGGGATCATTCATATGGAGCTCTGGTCACTCCATCCAATCCTGTCAGACTGAGGATTTACACCGCTTTCTCCTGTCTGAGTTGCAGACTCTCATTCTTCCAATGAGTGTTTTCTTTGCAATATTCACATCGGTCCCTCTCCAGCCTGGCTCAAGGCTGATTTGGTCGCTTCTCTGAACACAGCCACCGTTATTCTAGTCTCTTGTCTCTCTTTTCTCATCTGGATTTCTATTGTTAAAATTCTCTGAGCTATTTCTGACAACTCTAACCAACTCAGCTTCTCAAACCCTTGTAATTTCAGTAACTTCCTGTGTATATCTGGGCCAACTGGACGACAAAGGCAATATTAACAGCCGTCTGGCTGTCTGGGCATCCAGATCAATGGAATAAACTTCTGGAAAGCCTCCCAGAGGTGTTCCGGGAACCCAGCAGAAGATTACTGATTTCTCTGAGTTACCTCAGGTACCTTTAAGCCTTTGTAGCTGCTGCTCTCATTCCTGTCAGGAGGCCGCAGCGATAGGTGTCTAGTGCCCCTGACATTGATTAGCCCTGGGAGACCAGTTTGGTATTTCTGAGAACAATAGTCACTCCTCTTTCTCCATCTTTCCCTGTTACCTTGAGACCCTTTGTAGCTTTCCTGGCTTCAGTCATGATTCAGTGCCTCTCCTCTGTGGTGAAAAACGTACCTAGAAACTGCTTAAAATCAGCCCCATTAGGTAAAGGAAACACCTTCCAGCAGGCTGATGAGGGCCTGAGGCTTCTCAAAGGAGGAAGGGCTGGGTCTTCCAGTTGTAAAGACCACTGGTTGGAAAAGAGACATAAACTAGAAAAGGAAGTCTGGGCCTCTCCTATCCACTAGCCCTTTCGCCTGGCAGGGGTGGAGGCCCACTTGGGGGTGCTACTCTAGGAGGGAGAAAAGCAGAGGTCTGGCTCAGCTGGGGTGTAGCATAATCCAGCCCTCTCCTGCTGTGAACGTGATGTCAGGGCCAGAAAAAGTCTTGGGATTGCAAGTGCATGGTCCCCTTCAGACAGCTGGGTCCTGGGCTTCCTGGGTGTGTGGACTGTAAGATATGGGATTCCCTGCCACCTCACCCCCTCCTCTTCCTCCTCTTGCTCCTCCAGGACAAGAACAGAGATACAGGCATTTTGCTTAGGTTTTTACTCAGCCTCTGACTCAATGACTTCGAGTTGTTTAAGGGCCCAACATTTCAGCCGGGGGGGGGGGGGGCATCAGCAGTCAGTGTAAGGCAGGGTATCCAGGTTCCCTGTGACCACTGTCCAGACTCTTTTTGCTATTTTAGGGTCAAATGACACTTACATCTGGCCATCCCACATCAAAAGTGGCCCATTCTAGTTCACAGAGAGTGTAGAGCTTCAAGGGTGACATCTTAGCTCCATAGACCCCTTGAAGAAGTCTTTGAAGTGCTGCAAAGTAATCCTAGGGGATTTAGCTGTGTCAGTCTGGCCCCCATTTCTGCAACAAAAAATTAAAAGCACACCGAAACAGTCTCCTACCCTGCCCCTGGAGACCGGGTCTACAATTGCTTCAGATTTCCTCTATTTCTCTCCAAATGTCCAGAGATCCAGAACAACTCACTGATTGGTCCTGTTCCAGGAGCATGTCGGTCAGAAATTCTTACTTTAGTTGTGTTTCCAGTTTGTAAATTGGTGGTGGCCACAGGCTGGGGCTCCCTTCCTGGCCCCCAAATCTATAAATGTATCTGCCCCTAACTAGGGCTGTTCACCTCCAGGGCCTCAGAGTGCGGTACTTGCCCCTGCTAGGACATATCCTGGACCCCAGACCCTGAATCTGTTCTTCCTGCGTCTCGCTGGGGCTTCCAGATATTATGGAGCTTGAGATCACTGGGGAAAGACTATCAGGCTAAATTCAGATTATAATCAGCCAAATTATCCTGCACTGTATAGGAGGGCATTCTAGACCCTCCAGGAGTTAAATAACGACACAGAGAGTTTTTAATGTTTATGAAAAGCTTTGGCATTTAACTTGGACTACCACCTGGCTAGCTCGTCTAACTCGATTGTATTATTGTAGCCCATGACCCTCCATGTGACTAGTTCTTTACGTCTCTCAATCCTGGTCTGTCTAACCACCTCCCTGTCCAGAAGGTGAATCCCCTCACTTCTAATTCTTCTCTTAGAGACCTTCTCTCAGCCCAAAATTTCCTCCTTTCCTTTCCTGTTCATCTATTGGCCATCAGCTCTTTACTAAGCCAATCTGTTACTACTAACAGGTAGTAGTAGGGAGGAAGAGTGCCTACAAAATGCCGAGGCAGATCATAAAGATTAACAATACCAAAATCTGGGGCTGGGGATTTAGCTCAGTGGTAGAGCGCTTACCTAGGAAGCGCAAGGCCCTGGGTTCGGTCCCCAGCTCCGAAAAAAAAAAAAAGAACCAAAAAAAAAAAAAAAAAAACAATACCAAAATCTGACCAGCACTCAGCTCTGAGCCAGCACACCAATCAACAATTGAATGTACAGAGACAACCTTCACACAGCGCACCCCAAATGTGTTGCAATCCCTAACCCAAGTCAGAGACATGCCACATAGAGGGAGGTGAAGGAAGGACTTTTAAAGGCAAAAACCTCAAGAAGTCCATGAGTGTCTGCTCAAGCAAGTCGCACAAGCCAAAATGCTGCTCTGCTTGACCAAGACTAAGTGGTCAAGGTGCCCTTGAATAGTCCTTGAAGATCTGCTTAAGCAGGTCACAGAACCCAAAACTTAGCAGTTAGACATATCATAGGATAACAAGCAAGTTGTCATGTGACAGCTGGATAGGGGTCAAGGAGTCAGGGTTGCACGGATTTGTCTTCCAGGAATTTAGACCAGGGGCAAAAAGGCCAACAAACAGGCAACAAGCACAAAATGGAGTTTCTTTAGCCACCGAAGGGAAGGCAGCTGGCCCCATGGTGGGTGGGGTGCCTAGCCAGATGGGGAGTCTTTCAGCAGGAAGGACCTATTGGTAAGAGCAAGGAACCTCAGTTTTTGGGGTTCTTGGGGGTATCAAAGGTACCTTGGCCCTAAACACAAACCTATACCCTGGTGTGGTGGCACATACTTTTAGTCCCAGCATTCGAGAGGCAGAAACAGAGATAGGCCCATCGCTGTAGATTCAAGGCCAGCCTGATCTACATGGTTAGTTCCAGGTGAAATAGAAAGACCATGTGCGCTGTCTTCTCACTCAACAGTACCCTGGTGGTGGCTCTCAAAGGGACTCTTTCTGTTGAGAATCCTCAGTGGAGATCAGTTCATGCTCCCTGCATTCTCTCTCAGGCCCCAGTTGTTGCCCCTGTTTTCAGGCCTTTGTCTCTGGCTTAGATAATTGCTTATATCTAGACACCCAGACTTTGTGAAGAATGGGGACCTCGGGAAGGATCCCCTCGGAAGAGGGCTAGAGGACAGAAGTCTTGCTACCTAGGAGCCCCTGAAGAAACTTATCAAACCTTACCTTATTTCACGCACATAAAACCAAATATAAGCTCTGCCTGTGGCTGTTGGCTTTTAGAGACAGGCTGCCCTTATTCGTTTTTGCCCTCTGTCTGAGTGTACCCCACCATTGCACGTTCTTTTCAGTTCACAGTGGTCACTGGGAATGGAAACAGGAACTCCAAGAAAAACTTTGATCCAAGAGGTGTGTAAAGTAGACAAGGGTGTCACAGCAAGAGAGGAACACAGTGGAGAGGAGATGGGGGAGGCTGGGATGGCTGTGGTGGCCTGGGCGTGTGATGGCCTGGTGGCAGGAGGGAGGGGAGCTGAGCCAGGCAGCTCAAACGAAACAGAGGACCTGCCAATCCCGAAGTGCCCTGGATTAGCTCACTCAAGGAGAGAGGGATTCAGACTTCAGAGAAAGTGTATAAAGAGGTGAAGGACTATGTCAGGGACTGGGTGACCAAGAGCCACTGTTTCCATGGTATTTAGTCAGACATATGAGAATCTCAACTAGAGAGAGCCTCATAGCAACACGGAAGCAATTGCTTGGTTATCCTGAAGCAAACAGCCTCCTCTCTCAAGACAGGCTCCTCTATACCAGGATGGCCCTCAAACTCACTGTGGACCTGAGGATAACCTTGAACTGGTGAGTCTCCTGCCTCCACCTCCTGTGTGTGGGATCACAGCTATACACAAACATACCCAGCCCTGCAGTTCTGCAGATTAGCCTCACGGCCACCCATGCCAGGTAAACGCTTTACCCAATGAACCACACCTCCAGCCTTCCTACGTATTTTTAATATTTTGTTCTTTTATCTTATAATTTAAATCTCCAGGACTGAAGAGATGGCTCAGCAGCTAAGAACACCTACTACTCTATCAGAAGACCAGGGTTTGGAGGTCAGCAGCCATATCTGGTTGTTCGTAAACATGTGACTCCAACTCTAGGCTACAGGACACACTCTTCTGGGCCCTGCGAATGGACACACACACACACACACACACACACACACACACACACACCAAGAAGCAGTAAGTCTTTACATTTATTTGCAGTAGGCTCAAGAAAACAACATATTGACATATTTTGAGAGTACCACATGGTGTTCTAATACAGGTATAAATTGTATCATAGTTAGGTTGGGCATGTCTGCCTCCTCAAATACTGGTCATATTTGAATGTAGCTCTTATACGGTCAGCCTAGGCTTCTTAGAAGGATCAGGAAAGTCTAAACAAAATGTTTGGGGTACTGATCTGCCTCACCTGGGAAGCGAGGACTTCTACATCCTCTCCAGGTCCTCATCCATTTAACCCAAGCTCCTCCAAGGGCTCCAGGAGCCGAGAATTGCCAGCAAAGACAGAAGGACCCCAGCGTATGTTTGGGACAATTTTGGGGCAAGAAAACCATTTGGTGCAGAGCAATCTTGGAGCATCAGGGGGAGAGACATCTGGGCAAGCTGTATCACTGCTGTCCCAGCAATGCTGAGTTCAGGTCAGGCCTGTCATGTGATCATTCGGATGTAGGGCATCTTGCAGATGAAAGAATATACATTGTCACAGGGAGAATCATTCCAGCACTTGAGGGCAGACACCCTGATGTTGGCACAGTGTTCATTGTTCCTAACATTGTTGGGTTCACCTGGGATCCAGAACCTATCACGTGAGGAAAGAAAGAAAGACACTCTGTGCACCTGGCAGGATGCTTGTACAGGATGAAGGAAGCCTTGAATCCTATCCACAGCACCAAACAGACTGGGCCATGGTGGCACACACCTTTATCTAAGCACTCAGGTAGAGGCAGGGTTATCAGCGGTTCAAGGTCAACCTAGGCTACAAAGCAACTTTCCAAGCCAGCCCGAGCCAGCATGAGATGCTGTCTTTAAAATTGGTTATTTTAGAGGCCAGCAAGATGGCATGGTGGATATCTGCAAGTAAAGCTGATAACCCGAGTCCGATCCCCAGAATCCACACGGTAGGAAAGAACAGACCTGGACAAGTCGCCCTCTGACCTTTACACACATGTGACACACCCATCATGTACACACACAATAAGATAAATTTTAAAAACTTATGATGAGTTATGTTGACCCCGGTTTCCGTCCTGGGTGAGAACATTGCAAGGTTTAGCTCCCAAACCTAAGAAGATCTAAGTAATCTTTCAACTCTAAGCCCCCTGCTGTGCCCCTGGCCTGCATCTCTCAAGGCTCTCATGAGTCCATACTGCATAGGCCTAGACTTGGGTCAGATCCTCACCCCAGCCTGGCTTGCTGCCAAGCCCCATAAGACACAGAGGTCCCTAACTGGCCCCAGGTACAGAATGAGCAGAAACAGTTAGCTCCACTCCAGTGTGCTAGGGTAAGGACAAAGCAGAGCCCTGTGTTCATGGGAACCGTGGAGCAAGCCAGGCTGGGAAGGAGGGCGGAGCAGACTCACTCACCTCCTACTTTGCTCCTTGTTGAATGATGTCTGGTCCACCCAGTACCAGTCCCCTTCACTTCCTGCCTTGGTAAGTCCAATCCAGTGTGGAATTCCATCTGCTACCTTGTAGAGAAACTCCTGTGGGGAGCACAGAGTAAGTGAGCAGAGGCCCAGCCTCCACTGCACCTCTGGGTATCACTGGGCATTCTTCACTTAGGGACAGTGGCGGCCCTGAATCTAACAATGCCCCATGAGCGTCGCAGATTCACGGGTGCGGCGTCTTCTCTCAGTGCCCTTCCTGGACCCAGAGCCCACTCCCAATTCCTCGTTGCTTAGTTTATCAACTAACAGACTTGGAACTTGTGCTTTCCAGTGAGGGGCTGGAGGACATAGGAGACTCCGTCTGCCAGGCACAGCAGCAGATGGCTGCGATCCCTGCAATGTAGAGTCTGAGGCCAAGGGACCGAAGGTTCTAGGCCATCCTTAATTATATAATGAGACATTTTGTCAAAAAAAAAAAAAAAAAAAGGCAGAAGAGTCAGCTGAGCTGCCGACAGGGACATCAAGGGAATTGACTGAATGGCAATACCTAAATTACATGAACCCTTAATTGTGCCGGACACTTGACAACCTCCATTATCCTCCCGGCACTATTTCATCAATTCACTTAAAGTGAGGCCTGGGAAAATTCCCTAAGGCTCCGGGACAAGTTTGACGGCAGACTGTGACACAGCTAGAACAGACCTGGGCCTTCACCTGCTTTACCCCCCTGTCTCTTGGCTCACTTAGCCTGGTCTACAGTCTGCACCGCCAGGAAGGAGGCTTACTAGGTCCTGGAGTATCTGGTTCACAAGAATTTCTATTTTCTGGCATGTGGGACGAGCGCCCCCTCCTGGCCCTCTTTGAAGCTATTAGCGATTATGTGCCTGGGCCCCCCGGGCGTGTGAGCAGAAATTCTACTTTAGTTGAGGGCAGGAGCTTTAGCGGCCGATGCTCTCTGTGCCCCTTGCTTCAGCAACTTCGGATGTGTGCTGTTGACATTAAGCCTCCTTTGGCTTAGGTCCTTGATACCCATGTCAAGCAGACCCCTGCTATCCTTTGCAAGACGAGTCATATACATGAGAAATAAACTCTGGGGGTGGGAGGGTGGGGAGATAATAAAATGACCAAGTGGGTAAGGCTACTTGCTGCATGAGAATGAGGATCTGCCTTCCAATCCCAGCTACATCGAACCCCAGCAGAGACAGAAGATCACTGGAACTTGCTGGCCCGTTAGGCAGTACTTGGGGAATGCAGGAATGCAACACAGTGATAGAACAGGACATTTGATGTCCTCCTGTGGTCTCCACATAGGCATTGGAACTCCATACACTCATTCACGTACCCCCGCACCATACATATTAGGTCATGCACAGTTGAGGAATTTTTGTTAGTGCCCAGCCTTAAGGACCCCTTCACAGAGCCAGGCGATTGGATGATTGCACTCACGTGTTCTGATTCTGAGGACACTGAGGTCAGATGAGCTTTCCTAGAAATACAGTACTGCTCCGCACTATACCAGGTCTTTGGGGTGCGGGAAAAGTAGTAGAAGTTCCCCATGAAGTACTTCCAGCCTCGAGACATCATCTCCAGAATGTCACCTGGAAAACAGGGGCTGAGGTAACTGCGGTGCTCTGGGTTCTGCTTTGTCCTGATGGGATGGGGTGTTTGATGAGATCCTGGGGACAGAAGTGAGCGAGTCCTGGCTCTAGGGACCTTGAGTTTCTAGTGTCAAGGATTGGGGCCCTTCCATTGGGATCCTAAAAGTCTGAGACTTGTGAATTGAGCCTCTGAGACTAGACAGGGACAGTGGCAGGGAAGGGAGATATGACAGGAACACAGGGACCATCAGCCCAGGCCCTGGCTTACAGTAATGAGCATCACGGGAACCAGCACAGTAGAGGCCAGGTGTAGCATATGTCAATTGGTAAAATGTCTCTATGTGAGCTCAGTGAGAAGCTGCCCACTCTGTCTGGAGACAGGCTGGCCCCTGCCTCTGTGACAAGGAGGGAAGAGTACAGAACAGTCCAGCCACAGAGAGAAAGCTCAACCTGGAACTCCAGCTGACTGCCTCATCTTCCCCAGTCAGTTTCGGCTGGATGTTTGTAAGCCCCCGATTTGATGGTGTCACCTTCAGCTTCTGCTTGCTCTTTTACTTGGAAGCCTTACCCTGAGGGACCCTCTGCTCCTCAGGGACTCTCTCAGAAAATCCCTCAGAGGGCCTCAGTGGGCCCTCCCCAGTCGATTTCTGCTAGAGGTTTTAATGCCCAATTTGACATTTTGCTATATCAATCTATCACCTGCGACTCTCTCTATCAATCATTTATTCACCCATCATTTGTTGTCCATTCTTCTATTTTTGGTTCACTATATATTTACTAAACTCTCACTCAAAACCAAATATGTGGCTATTTTCCAGATGATACCGAATTCCATGTCAGACTAGACGTCCAATGCCTCTATGTTCTGCACCTTAGTGTAAAGACCCACACTACTGTTCAAGACAGGGAGAGGCTTGTGGCCTCTGGTCAGCCTGCTGGACGATCTGTTTACTTACTCTGTTCTTTGAGCAGCTTGTTGACATTCTCCAAGCTGTTCTGCAGTCCCTGGACCTTTGTGTTCAAGGCGCTGGCTTTATCCAGATCTTTTTGCAGCTCTGGGATTTTGGCATTGAGGTTGTCGACCTCTCCCCAGTTCATTGTTAATACCTGGAGCTGATTGCTGACTATCTTCATGCTGGCTTCCAAAGACAGGATCTTAGAACGCACCCTGCCGAGGCTGGTGTTCACTATCCGCATCTGGACCTCAGCGTCATCCACACGACCTCTTTCTCTCTTAAGATCGGAACCCAGGGTGCTGATGTTGTCCACACGACCTCTCAACATTTGGGCATCACTCTTCACATCCAATATTTTGCCCATCAACCTAGGATCTGGATTTGAGACAGTCAGAGAGTCAGCTGAGGGGTTCCTAAGCCATGAGGTGGAGTGTTGTCCAAAGGAAGGAGAAGCTGAAGGATCAAGCTTCATAAAGGACCAAGGCCATCTACTCCCCATCTACGCATTAATATACAGCAAGTGTGCATCAGGCGCTACCAAGCATCATGGCTGGCACAGGCAGGGAGGAGACCAAGAGTCCTCATGAAGAAGCAGAGGGAGAGCCCAGCCCTGAAATTCCTCAGTGTGGTCTGGGTGAACTTGGTAAAGGAGTTCCCTTAGTCACCCCCTCAAAACTCGATCTCTAGGTTCCCTCTCAGCCTATGAGTTAGTCCCCAGCCATCTCCTGTCAAAGACCCCACCACCAGCTAGGGAAGACACCCCTCCCTTGTCTGCCCACAGTCTGCTTTATGGCCATGAGTGGGAGCATGTACATGCAGACTCCAAAGCATATGGGAGGGGCACGAAACTCTTTCTGCACTTTCTTGGCCCTATCTTTCTTACTCCACTAAGTTCATAGACACAGGAAGCAAAGCTAACCAATAACTGTCGAAGGAGTCCTGTGGGACGGAAGATGGCTCCGCAGGAAGAACTCTTATCCTGGCAGAATACCTGGGTTTACTTCCCAACCTATGTGGCAGCTCCTAACTGACTATAACTTCAGCTCTAGGGAAGTCCGGTGCACTCTTTACACTTAGGGCACCAGTCCACGTGGCGCACAAACAGGCAAGCAAAACATTCACATACATATACAAAACATATATAAAACATACATATATAAAACATACATATACAAAACATATATAAAACATACATATATAAAACATACATATACAAAAGAAAAGAATATTTTTTAAAAGAGTCCTACGAGAAAGGAAGTGCTAGAAGTCAGGAACAGTAGGGCCGGGTGGCCCTCACCTTTACTCCCAGCACTCAGGAGGCAGAGTGAGATCAGTGAGTTCCAGGCAGGCCTGATCTACTCAGTTTCAAGCCAGACAGGACTGCACAGTAAGGCCGTGTCTCAAACAAAAAGAGAGAGGTGGGAGATAAGAGAAGAGACAAGACTAGTGGTCTAGGATAAGATCAAGGTCAGTGAAGGGTGAGGCTGAGAATCTGAGACCAGGCATGTAGGCCATAAAAAACGAAGACATTTCTCCCTATGCTCTCTAGAGACTTGGCAGAAGGGAAGGTATGACCACAGCAGAGGCTAAGAAACTTCTAGAAGAGTAATAAGAAGCCTCCAAGTGTGGACCTATTCTTTGCCTAGACAAGGGAGTATGGAGAGTGGGAGGTTTGCTGGCTTGGCTCAGTGCAGAACCGGTACCTAGTAAGTACCTAGCAATATGGGGAGTCATCAAGCTCCCTATTGGGAGCTAGTCACAAAGCTTTAAATCCCACAGTCTGGGAGCTGTGGGTGACTGGAAGCTAAGAGAGTCAAAGGCAGAGATTAGTGATTTTTTTCCTGAAGACCAAAGAGTACCCTGAGAACAGACATTTTCTAATGCCAGTTATAAGGTTTCCCCCCTAGGGTAGCAGGCCAGCTTCCAGAAACATCAGGAAAGTTCCTGAAATGTCATAGACCTGAGACACCAAGGACTGTAGCAAAAAGGTTTGGATCCCCAGGGTCCAGTGACTTACAGAAAACAGCCTGAAGCACAATAGAGGTGACCAGCACCAACGCCAGACAGATGAAGGCCGCACAGATACAGTGAGGTTTCCTTAGAACTGGAGTCAGGTCCTGCTTGGGAGGAGGCTCTGGAAGGGACAGAGAGGTCTGTTAAGGATCCGTGAAGAGCAGTGGTGGGCATAAGCACCAGGTGGGCATGGAACAGTAGCTGGCACTTGCCTCGAGGCCAGAGAGAGATGTTCTGTTTGTCCACCGTGAAGTGAGCATCAGGAACCTCTGTCTCCTTCATCTCCACCTCTGGCATAGGAACATCTCAATGGCTGTCTCCCCAAGGACCTTTTTATCCAGAAAGAAACAGGAAATGAGTCAAGAAGCAGTTCCCTGTTCTTGGCTTGGACGATTTGCCTGACAGAGGCCACAGCTTCATCCTTTCCACAAATATCTGGACTTTGAGGAGGGAAGCCATCTGACTTCTTTCCTGGTACACAGACATTTTAATCATCTTTTTTTTGTGGGTGCAGTGAACTTTATTGATGGTATTCAAGAGAGTAGAGAGGGCTCCCTAGGCCCCTCCTGTTATTATGGGGTCTGGGATGGAATTGTGAGGGAGATGCTCAGTGTTGGGGACTGAGTTGGGATGGGGACTCCTCAGCAACTGAGGGCCTCTCTCTTGCTCTCAGTGTCCTTGCTGGGCAGGGAGTGGGTGGTCCAGGGTTTTTACTCCTTGGAGGCCATGTAGGCCATGATGTCCATCACCCTGTGGCTGTAGCCATATTCATTGTCATACCAGGAAATGAACTTTACAAAGTTGTCATTGAGAGAAATGTCAGCCCCAACATCAAAAGTGGAAGAGTGGGAGTTGCTGTTGAAGTCACAGGAGACAACCTGGTCCTCAGTGTAACCCAGGATGCCCTTTAGTGGGCCCTTGGATGCCTGCTTCACCACCTTCTTCATGTCATCATACTGGGCAGGTTTCTCCAGGAAGCATATCAGATCCACAATGGATACATTGGGGGTAGGAACACAGAAAGCCAAGTCAGTGAACTTCCCGTTCAGCTCTGGGATGACCTTGCCCACAGCCTTGGCAGCATCAGTGGATGCAGGGATGACATTCTGGGCCGCCCCATGACCATCACGCCACAGCTTTCCAGCAGGGCCATCCACAGTCTTCTGAGTGGCAGTGATGGCATGGACTGTGGTCATGAGCCCTTCCACAATGCCAAAGTTGTCATGGACGACCTTGGCCAGGGGGGCTAAGCAGTTGGTGGTACAGGATGCATTGCTGACAATCTTGATTGAGTTGTCATATTTCTCATGGTTCACACCCGTCACAAACATGGGGGCATCGGCCCAAGGGGTGGAGATGGTGACTATTTTGGCCCCACCCTTCAAGTGAGCCCCAGCCTTCTACGTGGTGGTGAACACATCAGTAGACTCCACGACATACTCAGCACCAGCGTCACTCCATTTGGTGTTAGCGGGATCTCGCTCCTGGAAGACGGTGATGGGCTTCCCGTTGATGACAAGCTTCCCATCCTCAGCCTTGACTGTGCCGTTGAACTTGCCGTGGGTAGAGTCATACTGGAACATGTAGACCATGTAGTTGAGGTCAACAAAGGTATCACTGATGGCAATAATGTCCACTTTGCCAAATGCAGAGCACGAGGCAGCCCCAGTAAACAGGCACCAAGTTTGTTCACACTGACCTTCACCATCTTGTCTGCGGGATGAGGCTGGCACTGCACGAGAAGATGCGGCTGTCTCTGGAGCAGGGAGGAGCAGAGAGCCCATTTTAATCATCCTATCCAAAGGTTGCTCTATTCTTGTAAAGAGTCTTTCATCTATTGCCCACCCATTATCTATCCACCCACCCTACAAATTCACATTGAGTGCCTTCTAAAAGCTCAACCCAGGACCCCAGAGATGAACTTCTCAGTCTTCTCACTCAGCAGCTTGCAACCTGATAGGAAAAAGCAGTCTGAGCAAGTGAATTACAAGATGACGAACATGGCAGTGAATGGATAAGCACTGTCAAAGTCTATACAGGGAGCAGGGTGGTGGACGGGAGTGCTGATTGAGGGATGGCCACACTCAGGGGGTGGGAAATAATACTATAGGATACTAGGGAACCTGTAGATAGCTCTGGTCCTGTATACATGTGTGATATGTGACAGAGGTGGGCAAGGGTCTAAAGAACCATCTGGTGTCAGGTGATGAAAGTCCTTTTGAGGCATCTTAAGGAGTTTTACTTCCTTCTTGTGAGTCCAGGCAGAGGACTGGAGGACAGGAAAGAACATTCTGAGGGGCTAGGGAGGTGGTTCAGTCAGTAAAGTGCTTGCCACATAAGCAGGAGCTGTTAGATCTCCAGCACCCATGTAAAAGCCATGTACACCAGCTGACACCTATACTCCCAGGCTAGGGAGGCAAAGACAGGAGCATCTAAGGAGATCACTGGCTAACAAGACTGACAAAGAGGGACCCTATTTCAAAAGATAAGGTGGAAACTGATTGAGGAAGTCACTGGACATTAACTTCTGGCCTCTAAAGCATCCACATACATGTATGTACATATGTGAACATGTGTAAAAAAGAAACGTCCCTCTGGCTATGGTGAGGAACATCGACTACGATACAAGAATCTGAAAGCAGGGAGACCACTACAATAGAATGTTTTCATATGATCTCAGATGTTATAACTATAAAATATAACACAAAGACTTACATCTTTAAGTCTGAGGCTTGGACATCTCACATAAAGTAGAGTTGCTCAGCTGCAGTCGACCCAGACATTTGTCTCTTCTCCCCTCTTTACTCCTCTCTGGAATCAGAACAGAATTCCTCATGTAGAGGGTACTCAGGGTTCTGAGGAACTGACCAGGGACTCAGTGAACAAGTAAGTTTTATCCTGAGAAGTGTTTTGCTTTGAAGAAGGCTGCTATATCTAAGAACTTTGGTAGAAAGCAGACTCTAGACAAATATTCCTCAGAAGGTAGGAAAGAGAGAAGGGTGAAGAAGAAAGGAGAAAAAGAACAGGGAGGAGATGAAGGAACTGGCACAGATAATTGGATGGATGGATGATGGATGGAAGGATGGATGGTGGATGGATGGTGGATGGTGGATGGAAGGATGGATGGAAGGATGGTGGATGGATGGATGGATGGAAGGATGGAAGGATGGTGGATGGTGGATGGATGGTGGATGGATGGATGGATGGTGGATGGTGGATGGAAGGAAGGAAGGATGGATGGATGATGACTGACTGGGTGATGGATGGATAGAAGGTAAACAGCTAGGTATATGAGTAGAAGAGGATGGGATAATGAATAGAAATGTGTGAATTGATCAGTGCTTGGACAGAAGATCAATGAATGGACAGAGAAACAATGGGTGATAAGATGAATGAAAGATCAACAGGTGGATGAGTGGTGGAACAATTGAATAGGTGGATAGACGATAAATGAATGGATGTATATGAATAGAGAAGCAATGAGGATTCTGTGGATAGAAGATCAGTAGATGAATAGATAGGTGATAAATAAACGGGCTATTTGAAGGCTGATCAGAATTCTACCCAATCTATAGCCAGGAATCTGTTTTCTAGAAGTTTCCATTTCCCACCACTGAATACAGCCCCCATTTCATAGAAATGCATAAAGAGGTGTGGCTTATACCGTACATAAGAATTAATAAAAGCTCTGGCCACAGGGCTGGACAGCTGACCTAGCCTCCCTGTGTGTTGACCCTGGATAACAAATGGGTGATATCAGGATATCAGGGCAGCAGGGTAATCAGCAGGGTCAAGGAGTTGCCTACTGTTGCAGGGAACTCGGGAGCATCCTGCCTCCCTGCTCAGCATGGTTCTGTCTAGCATCCTGCTGGGAGCACAGGCGAAGATCCTTGTGTCCACAGATCTCCAGAGAAATCAGGAATGTTAGGCGCACAGGATTGTCTTTCCAAAGCACTGGGGATGATATTACACCAGAAAGCTTTTTTCCATGCTGTATTGTATTTTAAACATGTTGACAATAAACCACCTGGCTTCAGACTGCCCAACGTCTTGGTCCATGTTGATGAAGTCAGTCTGAACCTCATCTCTTCACAGCTCACTTCCCTGTCTGGACACCCCAGGGTCCTCCTCAGCATCCCTTGGAAGTGACAGCCCTCGCTACCTTTGCTAGATGACTGAGCTCATGCTGGAGCTGAGTCTCTGGGTGGGAAATGCAGATAGGATCCCACCAACCATTCACCGTCTAGCCACAGAAAGGAAGCTGGGAAGGGAAGTTGGGGCTCCAGCAGTCCTGTCTCAGGTTCTCCTGCCTCCACTCTGTCTGCAGCTGGTCTGATCTGGCTTTTGGCAGGAGCACTTTCCAAGCCAATTGCTGAACTTGAAGCAATGCTGCTCTGAACTTTCGAGAATGGTGCTGCCTCTTCTTGCTTCCATCCATCTTGGTTCCAGCCATGTTTATAAGGATGATAATAGCGTCCTGTTTCTGGACCTTCCTGGTTAATTTTAATTGTCAACTTGGTTGGATTGATATATGCCTAGGGTGTTAGTGAGGGACTCCTCTGGGTGCATGCGGGGGAGTTTCCAGAGAAAGTTAACTGAGAAGGGAAGACCCTCCCTAAATGCTAATACTACCATCCCACGACCAGGAAACAGATGTGGAGTAAGAGGAAGAAACCAGCAGACCTGGTACTCCCTTTTCTCTACTTCCTATCCACCAGGATTCGAGCAAGCATTCTTCTGCTGCCAGACAGGAACCAGTGCCTCCTCATAAGTCTGTGTAAACTGTATCCCCTGGGCCATGAGCCGTGGTAAATCCTTCTTCTTTAAGTTGCTTCTTGTCAGATATTTGGCCAGAGCAATGGGGAAAGTAGCAATCCAGTGCCCTGTGTAAGCTAAGTCACTCCAGCCCTCTGTTCCAGGCTCTACAGCAGCAACCTGGGGCCAGGGCCAGGAGGTGGAGGAGAATAGAGTACAAGATCCTGGCAGAGAGGCCCAGGTATCCTAGGGCATTGCAAAAGGGGCTGCCACCTAGTGTGTGGGGTGTCTGGTCCCTTCCTCCTCTAGTAAGAAGCTGACTTTTTTTTTCAAGAGACACGAATAAGGAAGGATATTGTGAATATACATCATAAAAGTACAATATAAAAATTGTATATGTAGAACACATTTTTAGCCACGAAGAAGTATAAAATGATGGCTACAGAGACGGCTTGGTGGTTGAGAGCACTTGTTTCTCTTCCTGAGGGCTAGGGTTTAGTTCCTAGCACCCACATTAGGTGACTCCAACCAATTGTAACTCAAGAGTCAGAAGATCAAACACCTCCTTCTGGCCTTAAAGGATACCTATGCATACACACAGAGGCATAAACCCAGTGATACATGAATTAAAACAGTATACATATATTTTTAAAAGAATAAAATGTCATTGGCAGAAAAATGGATACAAGCACAGAGCATCCTATTAAATTAAGTCAGTTGCAGAAAACAAATATATGGCTTCCCTCATTTGTGATTTCTAGAGTTTATGTAGCTATATAAAACCACATGCATATATGCATCATGTATATAGACATACATATGATTTGAAAGTACAAGTGAATTTGCTTAAGAGAGCCAAGGGTGACCTTGCCTGCAGAAATAAGGGTCCCTAATGGTGAGGTGTGGGGTGGGAGCACCAGGGATCGAGGAATAGAAATGACAAAAGCAATAGCTGGGATCGGGAAGTCTGACCTGACATAAGTTGACGACTTATGCCAAGCAAGTTTATTTTTAAAAAAATGGTATCCTATATACTATTTACAGGGTAAAACAAGAAAGGTCAGCAGAGGTCAGACGGACAATGTTGGTGAGGAGAACATGGGGTACCTCAGACACAGCTGCTCTAGGACTGATAACCACGTCCAGGGGGAAGTCCACTCCTGGACAGGACGCAGAGCTAACACTTCCTTTGTCCTTTCACTAGGGCTTCTGAGAAAGTCCTGGGTCAGTCTAGCTCCCAACCAAAGGGGAGCAGTGGAAATGGGGAAGATAAAGGGAGAATGAGGGGTTCAAGGTGAATAGCCCAACACATGATCCACACACGCACACAAAACCACTTAATCTCTTTAGGATGACTTTCTGTTGGGCATGGTGGCACAGGCCTTTAATCCCGGCACTCAGGAGGTGGAAGTGGAGGATCTTCATGAGTTCAAGACTGGTCTTTTCTACATATTGAATACCAGGGCAGCAAGGACTACACAATGAGACCCTGTCACACACACACACACACACACACACACACACACACACACACACACACACACACACAGACGAAATTAAAAATAGTTGACATTTCCCAAATATGAGCATGTTTGTATGCTGAGTGAGAGGTCTCAGTGGTCCAGGAGGCATCTGGGAGCTCCAGCAGGCTGGGGCTCTCTTTGTGGGAAGAGCAGAGGGGGAGACCTGCTGTTTATGAAACAGGTGTGTGGTGATGATCTCTGAGCCAAAGGCTGACCAGTGTGAAAGGAAAAAGCAAAGAATCCTGCTTGGGAGCCACTAGGGGTTCAGGAGAAAAACTCCCAGGCCATACAACTGGCCCCGTCCTCCCCCAGAGGAGACAGACAAGGCAAGAAGGAGCCTTCTTGGTTAGGAAACCGGTCAGGAGCAAACCAGCTCTAAACAAAGAGGAACTCTGCTTTAACCTCAAGAGACTGAAAATCACTCTCTGATGAGAGAAAGAGACGACCGTACCCATTTTTCTGTTCCCCCTTGCTGTGTTCCTGGGGTTCTCAGACTTCCTATGGAGAAGGGAAGAAGAGAGGCCAGCCAGCCATGTTTCTCCTTTTCAGGCGTCCCAGCTGGGGGAGGGAAGCACCGTGAGGGTGACTAAAGGGGGGGGCCATCATCTCAGACCCAAAGCATTGATCACAGAGAGCCAGGGGCATGCTAATCAGAGGAGAGCGTGAGCTTCTCTCATTATTTGACTGGATTTTATGGTTAATGTGATCATGGAGGGTATATACTGTGTGAGATTCTGCCCCAGGATGAAGAGGAACAAGCAAGGAAGCAGCTTTGAAGGAGAAGTGGCAGGAGATGTGAAGTTACCCTCTAACCAGGGCAGTTCCTCTCTCCTGGGTGCAGACTAGTAAAGTTAGGAGACCCTGTGTGACAGTGACCTGGACCCAGCTCTTCCCTCTGCAGCATTTGTCTTCAGGATCACACAAAATGAGCTGCTAATTATCATCACAAATAGAGAAGGAACCCTCCAGAAAACCTGAGCGCAGCTTCACCCGGCATGGGAAGATGTCATAGAACACCCCAAGGAGCCCGTAAGAGGGAAACTGTCCACTTGGCCACAAGTGGTCAGGGGTTAGCACGAGTGCGTCAGCAAGGAGGAACTAAAGCTGATGACAGCAAGAGTCCTGGCAAGGGTCCTGCCATTCATCTATTCAGATGTCACACTGCTGTGGGCCAGTGTCCCCTCCTTGGGGCATGGTGGACCTGGTGGGCAGTGTGCAATGTCATGGTGTGTGTGAATCACAAGTGACGTGCTTTCTCAGGCCTCATGTGTGTGCGTTTGTTCAGAGAGCAATTACCTGGATCTTGACCACAACTGTCCGGTTTGCTGATCAGATTGAGTTTTCTGATGCCCAGAGTGGGCAAAAATGTCCTGCCCTGTGTGCCCCAATTGTCATGCAGAGTCCTGCGTCCAAACCCAGAGAAAGAGTAGGGCTGCCAAGACATGAAATCCCACAATCATACATTTGTATGGGTTGTCAACTTGGTAGGACTTAGAATTTTCCATGAAGCCAGTGAGGTAACTCAGTGCTTTGCTCTACAAGCCTAATGAGTCCATCCCCAAATCCCATATGAAAAGAGTCAGATATGGTGGCACATGTTTGTAATCCCAGCATCCCTATAGCTATAGGTAGTCAAGAGCACTGGCTGCTCTTCCAGAGGACCTGTGTTTGGTTCCCAGCACACAACCATCTGAACTCCAGTTCTTCTGTCTTCTGGAGGCACTAAGCAAGTTCATGGTGCACATACATGCATGTAGGCAAAACGGTCATGCACATAAAATAAAAATGAATTTAAAAATGAAAACTACGTGGAGTGCATTACATGGAAATGCCTAACTCAATAACGCTGAGCATGATGTGCCCCCTACCCCCAAGGTCACATGGACAACAAAGGTATCTGAAAATCTCTTGCTGCTATAGCTCAGAGTTAAGGACCTTGAACCCCTTCAGTTCATTCTGCAGCCACAAAATTAGATGTCCTGACTTAATCCACACCTTAGCTGCTCTGGATCCTCAAGAGTGCACACCAAGCCTTGAAGAGAGGCGCCCACCACCCACCTGTCACTCACAGACCACAAAACACATTTCCAGGGAAATAAAACTTATCAGAGCCTTTCAAGTCTATCTCATGACTTCTATGTGCCAGGTCCCACATAGGTATGCACCAGGCAATGGGAGGCAGATGCAAAAAGACCATCATAAATTTGAGGCTAGCCTGGGCTATATAATACCTTGTCAATAATAATAATAATAATAATAATAATAATAATAATAATAAGCTATATTTTGGTATGTATTGGTTTCTTATACTGTTGCTGTGATAAAATACTCTGACAAGAGAAAGTTAAGGAAGGAAGTGTCCGGGGTTGGGAATTTAGCTCAGTGGTAGCAAGCGCAAGGCCCTGGGTTCGGTCCCCAGCTCCGGAAAAAAAAAAAAAAAGAAGGAAGTGTCCATTTAGCCCACGGGTCCAGGCTGTAGTCTGTCATGGTGGGGTAATTATCATGATGGGGTAGTTATCACAGTGGGGTAGTTATCACAGTGGGGTAGTTATCATGGCAGGGTAGTTATCATGGTTGCGTAGTGATAATGTTGGGGTAGTCAGAGCAGCAAGAGCTTGAGGGAGCTTGTCACATTGTTACAGCAGAGGACCCCAAGTTCAGGTAATGTCAGGCCCATAGTTAAGATGGCTCTCCCTGTATCGATTAATGTAATCAAGATAATTCCCCATAAGTATGCCAGAGGCCCATCTCTCAGATAACTCTGTCAGCAATGAACACTAACCATTACACGGCAAATCCTACTGAGATTCTGAGTCGAATTTTACACAGTTTTGTTTTTTTGTTTTTTTTTTTTTTTCGGAGCTGGGGACCGAACCCAGGGCCTTGCGCTCGCTAGGCAAGCGCTCTACCGCTGAGCTAAATCCCCAACTCCCTGAGTCGAATTTTATAAAGCTATAAAATAACTCATTAAAGACAGTTTGCAGGAGGGAGTCTCTTTCTTTTGTATCTGTTCTGACTATATGTTTTCAGTTTTTGACTGATAATCCTGGTTTGTATTTCATTTAGATTTATTTTAGTTTATATGTCTGAATGTTTTGCTTGCATGTATGTATGTCCACAATGCAAGCCTGGTACCCTCAGAAGTAGAAGAGGGCATTGGATTCCCTGAAATTGGAGTTTCCAATAGTTGTGAGACACCATGTGTGTTCTGGGGACTGAACCCAGGTCCTCTGCAATCGCAACGAGTGCTCTTAACCATAGAACATCTCTCCAGTTCCCAGTCCCAACAACTTTTAAGGGGAGAAAAACAAAAGTATTGCTATTTGTAGCTGATACAATTTTTAATTACTTTTGTGAGACTGGGTCTCACTGTGTGTACCTGGCTGGCCTGGAATTTGCTATGTAGACCAGGCTAGCCTCAAACTCACAGGGCTCTGCCTTTTAAGTGGAGGGGTTAAATGCATGTGCCATCATGCCAACTAAAACTGCTTTTTAACCTATAAGAAGCATTGTGAAAAATATTTAAATTAGAATTCAATATTCAGACAGTAAAAAAGAGTTCACATGAGTAACTTTTCTACTTACTTATTTGTGTCCTCTGTTTTGTTCTATAATACCTGCTACGTAACCAGATTGACCTATAACTCACATCACTCTTTAGCCTCTCAAATGCTGGGGTTACAGGCCTATGTTTCACAAATAATTCACTAGAAAATATGGCTATCAAGCCAGAGAGATGGCTCAGTGGGCAAGTGCTTGCTTCTAAGCCTGACGACCTGGGACATGTGAGGTGAGGAGAATGGACTCCCCCAAAATATCCTCTGAACCTTCAAATGAGCACACACATAAATAAATGTAATTTTTAAAAAAGATTTATTTACTTATTTCATGTATATTAATACACTGTTGCTCTCTTCAGACACACCAGAAGAGGGCATCGAATCCCATTATAGATGGTTGTGAGCCACCATGTGGTTGCTGGGAATTGAACTCAGGATCTCTGGAAGAGCAGTCAGTGCTCTTAACTGCTGAGTCATCTCTCCAGCCCTAAATAATAAATTTATATTTATAATTTTTTTAAAAAATATGAATATAAAGATACGTCAAGGGGATTCAGACAGGATTGGGAACAAAATTAACAAGATGTAGCCCTGCTTTGGTGTAGGCAGGCTGAGCTGAGGCTCACGGACATGACAAGATCAAGGCCTGCCTGGCTTGCCTTTAGCCACTACCTCTCAGCAGAAGAACCTTGAGGCGACACAAACTCATTCCAGTCCTCGGGTGGTACTTCCTGCTGTCCACATCCTCTGCCTCACACACTGCTCCTCCCCTGTCTCCCCTTTAACAGGGCGGAAGTGCAGATTGGCTCCTGCCCCTCACCACCACCACTTCCAGAAACCTGCAGGATAATCTGAAGATAGTTCCATTTGCTCTTTCCTAACAGCTCTGGCTGTTCCTTTGGAGGACAAAGATTCAGTTTCCAGCACCCACATGGCAGCTTGCAACGATCTATGACTCTAGTTCCAAGGTATCTGACACACACTCTTTTGGCCCCTAAGGATACCAGGTCTGCATGTGGTAGACATACATACATTCAGACAAAATATCCATATGCATAAAGTAAAAAATAAATATGGTTGAAACTCGTGATCCAGCTATTTTACTGCTGGGTGTATAGCCAGAGGATTCCACACCCTACCACAGAGATACTCACAGGGCCAGTCTATTGATACTGCGTTCACTGTAGCTAGGAAGTGGGACCATCATGGATGTCCACCAGCAGGGAAATGGGAAATAGAAATATGGTACATATGCAAAATGGGATGCTAGTCAGCTCTGATGAAAAACTAAATCACAAAATTTTCAGGAAAGCAGGTGGAGTTAGAAAATTAAGCAAGGCCACAGAATCTCAGAAACAAAAAACACTTATTCTCCCTCACATGTGACCCTAGAAACAACTGTGTGTGTGGGTACAGCACACTGTGTAGGAGGACAGGAAGGGCAAGGCTAGGAGATTCTAGTTTAACTCTGTCCAGGACTTTTTGACTTACCGCAGTAGAGAAATGCATAACAATGGAACAGATGGTGTGGGTGGGGTCCCAAAGAAGAGCCCCACCCACCACCTTAGAGTGGCTGCTGTTCAGGAAGCTGTGGACCTGGGGTCCAGGCGGGAGACTGTTTGACTGGTTACATTAACCCAGATCTGTGACCTGTTTATCTATTTGCAAGTTTCTTTACAATAAAATGATTTTCATTTAAAGACAAATGCTTCCCGCTTACGGTACCTGATCATGATTGTACCAGTCCAAAAAAACTGAACAAAAAAATAAAAGAAACAAACACCCTCTGTTAGACTCTTACAAACTGTCCTGGAAAGTAGGCTAAGGCGTGGTTCAGTCTCTGTCCTCCACGGCCTCGTCCTCAGCACTCAACGCACAGGATCCACTTCAGGGAGAAAAGATTTCTTCCTGTGTCTCTAAGTTTTGTTTTGTTTTGTTTTGTTTTTAATGAACAACATTACCAACATCAAGTCTTCTCTCAAAGTTAAGTTCACTGGTCCAGGAGAAAAGTTCCGAGAAAATAAAAATAAAGAAAAGAATTTTAAACAAATGGAAATGCGGGTGCAACCCACGACAGCGTTCTCTGTCCAGTGGGGACCCTGGTGTGGCGTATCTGCCGCCTGCCATATTCCCACGGTAGCAAATATTCTCACGGTGTAAATATTCTCACAGTAGCAACGTTCAGGTTGGTGCAGTGTCTCCACACACAGTTGAAACAAGGCACACTGGGGACTCTCAAAAGTCTGCAAGGCCGGTTCCTGCACATCTCCACAGGACAAGAACTGATGTTCTTCTCAGGCCTCAGACTGTCCAATAAAGAGGCTTTCTCCAGATGTAGTCTCCAGGGAGCAGAGAAGAGCCTCTAACTAGAGACTTAAGATCAAAAGATTGGGACACTGTCAAATGCCATCAGGGAGAAACACAAAGACCCCAGGACGAAGTTGAGCCTGAGCCCTGATCTCCTGGGTGTTCTCTAGCCTCAGATGCACCATCCATTTTCACCAGTTCCACCAATAACAGATATTTGCTGGCTGGAGGTTCTGCCTGTGATCTCCAGAAAGAAAGGTTTCCCTTTGCTGGCCACAGAGCCTGCCAGCCCCACAACCACAATGCCCTATGTGAGCATGGTTCCCCACCCTGAAAGTCATGGTCACATTCTCAAAGCAGGTGACTTGCTAGGGGAAACCCCCTGGAAACCAGGTACTTCCTTGGAACAAAATCTACCCAGACCACAAAGCCATATGCTTGGCCACCAGAGACATAGTAGGAGAATGACTATGTGTCTACAAGAAACAAAGTTCCTTTTTATGGGAGGGACAAAATTCTAAGCATAGGAAGACATTTCTTGGATCTATGAAGGCAGTGGGATACATAGCAACTGTACAGCAGGACCCAGCAGAGGTTGAACAGGGGGTGGCTGGGCAGAGCTCCTTGAGGTTGTAGCATCTCTGGAAGCTGATAGTTTTGGAAGCTTTCCTGACTGTATTGTTATTATGGTTGACACTAATGACTCCATTTTAATTCTGACACCTTCACGCATCCTTCCCAGAACCTTCCAGGTCTAGCTGTCTTGATCTGTGACTCTGGCTTGGAACTACAGAGTCTGAGGGTAAGAATCCTCAGTAACAGAGGCAAAACCTTTCAAGGAACTTTATCAAAAGCCTGTGAATTACAGACCCCATGGTGCAGCTGATGAGGTCCAGCCACCATTCTTTCCCATCCTTCCTGCCTCCTGTGTGTGTTTGCCTGCTCCAGTCAGTGTTCACTGCAGGGATCGCTCCTGCAGATCTCCGTCTGACACGGTGGTATAGGTGTATAATCCCACCTCAAGAGGCTGAGTCCAACATGGGCTGCAACGTGAAACCCTATCTTAAAACCAACTAACAAAGAAGTAAGTAAGAAGGACTCTGGTCTCGAGCCAGGGGATTACGTCAGGACAGATCCTCCGGGAAGCAGACTTCAGGGCAGGATTAAACAGACATTAAATGTGTGGGGCATGATCATCACTGGTCGGAAGGAGGCTGACAGCCAGGAGACCACCGTGACAGCCTGACTTCCATGGAGGTTGGAGGAAGGGAAGCCTGTGAGAGCGTTTATCCCAAGCTGGTGTCTGCTTAAGGACTACAAGACACCTACGAAGGGCGTCATGTGCTGGTCCACAGGAAACAAGTCAGGTTCACACATGGCTCAACTCATCTCTCCTGTTGCTCTGAAGCAATTTGTCACTTTAAAGAAAGATTATGTCACTGTGGCATTCACTTCTCACAAACCAACAGGAGTCTGGACTTCGGTTCCGGCTGAAGTATTGTTTGACAGGGCCAGACTGTTACTAAACTCATGCTGTGCACTTTCCTCCATGACCCACAGATGGCGCCATTACCTCTGCATAAACGCAGGACCAGAACTCCATTTGCATCAGGGTCAGGAACCTGGTCCTCCACAGTAGAGTACAGTTGTATAACTGGATCCTGGAGTTGTGACTGGGGCTGGGGCTCAGTTTGTAGAGTGCCTATCACACATGAAGCCCCTCTGCACTGTGCTGATGGACTCCTGTGATCCCAGCACTTGCGAGGCAGAGACAGAAGGATCAGCCACACAGTGAGACTAATATCAGTGTGGGCTGCAACGGAATCTCTCAGGAAAAAAAGGAAAAAGGAGTGGGTCATGGTGGTGTGCTCCTTTAATCCCAGCATTAAGAAAGCAAAGGCAGGGGGGGTTGGGGATTTAGCTCAGTGGTAGAGCACTTGCCTAGGAAGCGCAAGGCCCTGGGTTCGGTCCCCAGCTCTGAAAAAAAGAAAAAAAAGAAAGAAAGAAAGAAAGAAAGAAAGAAAGAAAGAAAGAAAGAAAGAAAGAAAGAAAGAAAGAAAGAAAGCAAAGGCAGGCAGGTCCCTGAGTTAGAGAAAGAGAGAGAGGGAGAGAGAGAGGGAGAGAAATAGGAGACAGAACTAGTGAGAGCAGCAGGCATGTGACCTCCTTCACTCCCTATGCCAGGGCCCAGGATAGTTTAGCAAATATCAAAGCTGCTGTGAAATTTAGGCCCAGGATCCAAATGTGAGAGAAGAAAACCAACCCCTACAGGTTGTCCACACACACACACACACACACACACACACACACACACACACACACATCCCTCAGTGTTCTTAGAAGAGGATTTTCTGCCATGCATATACACACACCACCCTCCTTCAACCCCTTGAGATGACCTGGAATTGAAGAGTGTACCTGAACCTCACAGCAGATTCAACCATGAGTTTCTAGCACCACACAGAGGGCCTGGGATGTGCGCTAGTGACCAGCAATGAGCAACTTCCCAGGAAGTGGCCCACCATGCCTGGGACGCAAAGCTGGAGCACACAGGCTCCAGCTGGGATACCAAGGACAGGCACTAGTTGGAGAAGGTATGGATGACCCGGCCTTGCGCTCGCAGGTCAGCACTAGGGGCGCCAGGAATGTTACACAGGCAGGGTTTCCCTTCTAAGGGAGGACTGTGTGTCCTGTCTTCTGCCCAGAAGGCTGGAGCAGACCTGGTTAATAGCCTTTGTGCTGTGTGGCTGAGACCACACTGGACCCCCCCCTCCCTGACACTTGAGGTGTCAATCTATAAATCCTTTATGGGAGGTGTCACATGTAGTCAAGCTGTAGAATCCATCTTTATGGAAGAGGTCGCATTACATTACGAAGAGTTTTGATGGACTCATGCCTTGAGCTTTATTGTGCACACAGGATTGAGTTAATTATCACCAGGAAATTTTTCACCAAATTGCCCTGTGCTTAAACATGCATAAAATAAACCCTCCAGGGTCAGACTCCTCAAGTCTGAACCAACACCAGTGACTTAGTCCTTGTGGAACCCAATCGCCTTCTTGCCTCAGATTGCTATTCTGCTGGCTGTGGAGGTCAGAGAGCTCCCCCCCACCCCCAGCCTGAGTCAGGGGAGATTACACCTGGTCTGCAGGAGAGAGGTTACCAACTCCAATTTCTACCTATACAGTTAGCACATCTATACCTCTGGCGTGGCAATGGAAGACACAGGCTTGCCATGGTGTGTGGCTCTGAGCAAGTTCCTACACTAACTGAGCCTTGATTTCTCCATTAAGCCAGTGGGGCTCACTGGGTGGCTAAGGAACTCAAGCATGCAAGACAAGGGGCAGAGAGCCCTTCGTATCTCTCTCTCTCTCTCTCTCTCTCTCTCTCTCTCTTAATATGTATGGGTGTTTGACCTACATAAATGTTGTGTATCACATGCATGTCTGGTGCTCACAGAGGCCAAAAGAGCACATGGAATCCCCTGAAACGGGAGTTGCAGATGGTTATGAGCTACAGTGTGGGTCCTGGGGCTTGGCTCAGTCCTTCTGTTGAGCGCAGAGTAATCTCTCCAGCCCTCAGCACATACCTTAAAACTCCACAATTGCCTGGCTGCAAATCTGTTTTATGACTCGTTGACTCCAGAGTGGGCACCAACCATTAGCAAAGTGACAAGCCCACCTAAATGTACCAAGGAGAACCAAGGTGAACCAAGTTTACTTGGGATTACTTCTGGGAACATGAGTGCCCCGCGACTGTCTGCCATCACAACGCTGGTGTGGTGCTGCCCCTGCCACAGGTGGACAGGGAGGAGATGGGGATGAGAGGCGGGAGAGGGAGGAGCTAGGCGGCACCTGAGGCACTGTGCTCAGTGCAGTGAAGGGAAATTGGGAGCACGGCTTCCAAAGAACTGGACATAGGAAGTTCAGGCCAATTTGAATAAATTTTTATTTTAGATTTCGGGGCACCCATCTTTCCAGCATTTGCCAGAGATCCCAATTCTATTGAATGGGCATCCCAATTCATAGTCTGAGATCGAACGAAGAGTTTATGTGGGGGCGGTAACCTCAGATAAGACATCTCTATATCAGGGGTTCACCCAAAACAAAGACCTGGTCTTTATTCGGATGGGGCTAACTGGCGGGACTGCAACTCAGCAGAGACCCCGGAGGGTCCTGGACCCGGAAAGGCAGTAGCTGGGGATGGGTACTCACTGAATCCAAAGAGAAGAGAGACAAGTGGTCCCCCACGTGGGGGCCTGGGGACTTAACTTCTCCCGAGTTTCAGCACCATCTGATAGGTTATTTCTCCGCTGCCGGTGAAATGAGCCAGTTTAAACCAGATTATATTATATTAAAGACAGGTTTATTGGGAAGCTGCTCTCAGTTTATTGGGGCGAGTTCATTGGCCCCAAGGACCAAGGCCAGGGAAGTCGCCATGGGGGAAAGGTGGAAGGTATGGGAGGAAGAGAATGAGAGAAGGGGCAGCTTGCAGAGAGAGAAGAGAAGAGGAGGAGAGAGAGAGCGCGCAAAATGTCTGGATTATATAAAAAAGAGCCTCTGGGGGAAGGGCAGCCCAGAGTCTGGGCTGAAAAGTTCAGGGTTTGGGACAGGGTATTCCAGGTAGGGACTGAAGGATGTTGGGAGGCCAGGTCTGCTTTGGTGTGTAAAATATACCCTCAGTCCCTTGTCCTGGGGTCCGAAACCAAACACCCAGTTTACAGCCAACCTCCCTAAAGAATCTCCTCTTCCCAGAAATCCATTACTGTTTTAACAGCCCCTGGAAAGCCGGCCCCATCCTGAGTCGGCTCCCTCCCCGCAGGAGAGAATGCTTCCACTAGAGGGAGCTAGAGTCTCTCCTTTCGCAGTTGGGAAGCTTGATAGAAAAACTCGCTTGAACTCGCTGTCCAAGAGATCTCCCTGAGTAGAAGACTCTTGTCAGCCATCTTGACCCTGACAGGACCCAGTATTGTCCCAGATGGGCTGGCTGCTCTGGAAGCTGGAATATAGTCAAAGAGCTAAGCAGAGTTATGATGATTTGAAAGAGAAATGTCTCCTTAGGTCCCTCCCCGATTGGTGGCACCATTTTTGGGGAGGTTTAAGGTGGTACAACCTTGCAGGAGGAAGTATGCCACTGGGGGTGGGCTTTGAAAGTAAAGAGGTCTTACCTACTTCCGGCTCTTTCAGCTTCATGCTTATGGTTAAACGATGTACATTCTCAGCGTCCAGTTTCTGCTGCCACATCTGCTATTTCAGCTCCGTGATAGATGCGTATCCTCTAGAGGATAAAATAAACCCGTTTGTAAGTTCTCTTGGTCGTAGTGTTTTTCACAGTAACAGAAAAGTAACCAAGACCAGGATGCAGGTCCTCACTGGCCCTCAGTGCCTGGCTCAGACCACAAACAGAATTAGCTACCTGAGCCCCGTCCCATCCCCTCCGGCTCCAGCTCCCTGGAGCATCCTGGAGCCAGACCTTTGCTCAGAGAAAAGAAGAGCTGTTCTCAAAGCCCACCCGGCAGCCCTCCTCCTCAGAGTCCCTAATACCCAAGAGTCAGCATCTGCCGGGGTCCACCTGCAGCTGAGATTTAACCCGCACCACTGTAGTAATGCATTATTATGAAAATATCTTGTATGTTGTAAAACACAGGAACTTTTGCCACACCTCACAGCCCAATTAATAATGAACCTTGAGGTCACTTAAGACCTAAGACTGCTATCCTACTGTGTACTTAGCCTGATTGTTTCATCTGCCTTTAAGAGAACAATGTAAGGGCTGGAGAGAGGGCTCAGCGGTTAAGAGCCCCGACTGCTCTTCCAGAGGTCCTGAGTTCAATTCCCAACAACCACATGGTGGCTCACAACCGTCTGTAATGGGAACTGATGCCCTCTTCTGGTGTGTCTGAAGACACCTACAGTGTACTCATGTGAAAGAGAGAGAGAGACAGAGAGAGAGAGAGAGAGAGAGAGAGAGAGAGAGAGAGAGAAATGTAACAATCAGCCTGACTTGCCTGGGATTCCCCACGTAGTCAGTTTTTACAACATAAGTTAATGCATAACTCTAATCTTAAGTTATATACTCTCGGGGCTGGGGATTTAGCTCAGTGGTAGAGCGCTTACCTAGGAAGCGCAAGGCCCTGGGTTCGGTCCCCAGCTCCAAAAAAAAGAACCAAAAAAAAAAAAAAAAAAGTTATATACTCTCCTATGTCACTGATGCTTCAGTAGTGTGTGTGTGTGTGTGTGTGTGTGTGTGTGTGTGTGTGTGTGTGTGTGTAGGCTAAGGTAATAAATGCTGGAAGAAACCCTGTCAATAAGTATCTGCCATTTTTTAGTTGGAAACAGCATACAGGATTCAGTGCAGCCCAGAGAGTGGTGGAGTGGGACCTGGCTTGGAGGCAAGGCTGCCTCACTGGGAACTGCTGGAGGGGCACTTCCCTTTCAGGAGTTAGTTCAGGAGAGAAGTCTTGAAACTACTAGGTGGTTTTACATGGCTGTTCAGGGGCCAGGAAGCCTGGAGCACTGTCTCCCCTGTGTGGCTCAGAGTCAGAACCACACCCCACACAAGCATCCGAAGGAGCAGTTTGGCTTTGTCCAGTTTCTGACTGTGTTTAACTTCCCTGTGCACAACGTGCAAGCTGTACATGTGGATCCTACCAGTCTCGTGGACCAAGAATCTCTTCTCCTCGGGTGAATGCCCCTGTGCACACTCCACACACCAAGCCACAGAGACTCATTCCTGACAGGAGAGGTGCACCTCCCTGGGGCTCCCCTCAGTGGATCTGAGGAAGTGCACTCAGAGGTTTCCAGAAGCTTGAGGCCTCTTCCACCCTGGCCTGCACATGGCCACCTACTCCCAGCTTCAACGACTCCTCCCATCTCTAAAGTAGAGAGTTCCTCTCAATGCTGCGGGCTTTCTCCCCCAGCCTGGCACCCCTGATGGAGTGCCTGTTGTGCATTACAGATTGACTGTACATGCACAGTCACAGTCAAATACAGTGCCTACTATGTGTGGCACCACTTACAGAAATGGGCACAAAGATATAAAACTAAGGATGGTTATGGGAGCATCATGAGTTTGTGTGTGCACTGTGTGTATACATGTTAGTGGGAGCATCGTGTGTTTGTGTGTGCACTGTGTGTATACATGTGTGTTAGTGGGAGCATCGTGAGTTTGTGTGTGCACTGTGTATATACTTGTGTGTTAGTGGAAATTCATCAAGATGCCCATTCACAGAAAAACACTTTAATACCTCATGGGCCACACAAGCTGTGGGTTTCTATGCAGCTGACAAAAAGCTTTTTAAGGCACCTTAGTGGGGCAAGGATCTGGAGAACAAAATGAACAGTCTGATTCTATGTAGGTTTTAAGCAACTCTAAGCCCTTTCTGACTACAAGTCCAGACCTTGAAAAGCCAAAGACATGTTGGGAGAACACCCAAGATTACCAGAAATTAGAAGTAGGGAAATCCAAGGAACAACAAAAGCTCCTTCAATTTTGGTTCATTGAAGGTGGAAGACCGGAAGCCACAAATGGGACATTTACATTGAACCCAGGGTTCGGGGACATTTTGGAAAAGGGCAGAAAGACTATAAGCATTTGTGAAGGAGGAGAGTGGACCAATGTCTTTTGAACATATCAGGACCTTGAACTCAACAGCAGCTTTGGCCAGCACAAGACCAAGTCAGCCAACGTTCCAGCATGGACTAGGGAAAGGCTCACAGCCCTCACCTCTAGCTGAGGATGTATTCATAGTTCATGTCTGCTAGAGGAGAAGGGTCCATTCTCTTTAAATGCTGTCCCTTGTAAGCTGCTGATGCTCCACCAGATGGCTCCACACTCAGGAGTATGTGGAATGCAGTGATTGGACCCTGTAGGCTAGGAGAAAAAGGAGGAAGACAAGATGATATCATGAAGTCTGAAGGGGAACAGGGGGTGGGGGTGGGGGTATGCCAGTTCAGGAGGAGATGAGCTGTCCAGATCTAAAATACATTGTATACATGCTTGAAATCCTCAAAGAAAATCTTTTAAATTTTTAAAAAGAAATTCTTTTAAAATCTAAGAATAGGAAAATACAGGAGAGGATGACTCACACCTTTGATCCCAGCACTGTGGAGACGGCAGGTCTCTGTGAGCTCCAGGACAGCCGGGACCTCCTATATATATTTGAAGGTGGGAAGGAAGCTGGCGAGGGTGGTGGAACAGCCCTCGGTGGGCTGCTGAGTCAAGCCCCTCCATGCCACGGACCCAGGGGCTCTGCTCCTGAGCTGACATCTCAGATCCTCTTCTGCAGGTGATTAGGGAAGTGTGCAAAGGAGGCTTGTGGTGGTGATTTTTGAGGTGGCAAGAGTGGAGCCTTTTTTCCTGGAGAAGAACAATAAGAGGGAGTGGTCACACACAAGAGAGTCACTGCAGTCAGGAGAGGGTGTGATCTTTAAAACCTTTCCCTTGAGAAAAGTCCCATCAAAAACCAGTGGGTGGGGACAAACCAGGCCAGGTTCCCCACCCCACCAGGAAGGGTGTATGCCACAGCAACCTATTGCAGTCTTGGGCACAGTGTCTGGAGTGGATGCCTATGCCCCAATCCCAAGTGTCTCTAGGTGAGGAATAGGGTGGTAACAAGAACATAATAGAGGAGTCAGCTCTCTCAGCACCAGAGGAGAGAATGGCTAAACAAGAAAGGGGAACCGGTAAGAGGGGGCGGGGCAGGTAAGCGGGGGCGGGGCAGGTAAGAGAGGGCGGGGCAGGTGAGCGGGGGCGGGGCGGGGCGGGGCGCGGTAAGTAGAGTGCTCACCTATGCTGCAGAAAGCCCAGTGATTCCCCAGCGCTATATAAACGGGGTATGGTGACTCATGCCTGTAATCCTAGCCCTGGGAAGGTGGGAGCTGGAAGGTCAGCATTTTAAGGCTACATAATATGGGGCCAGCATGAACTACATGAAAACCTGTCTCAAAGAAAGAAAGAAAGAAAGAAAGAAAGAAAGAAAGAAAGAAAGAAAGAAAGAAAGAAAGAAAGAAAGAAAGAAAGAAAGAAAGAAAGAAAGAAAGAAAGAAAGAAAGGAAGGAAGGAAGGAAAGAAAGAAAGAAAGGAAGGAAGGAAGGAAAGAAAGAAAGAAAGAAAGAAAGAAAAGCAAAAGAAAGGAAGGAGGGGGCGAGGAAGAAAGAAAAGGTATCAAATGTCTTTAATCTCAGCACTCAGCCAGAGAGAGGTGGATATACATAGTGAGTTCCAGACCAGTCAGATACACAGTGAGGGGGGGGGGAACAAAGAAGAACAGGAGAACTATAGCAGACCCTTTGGTTAGGCGGGAACAAATGGTTCTCAATAAATGAAACTGAGTGTGTGGACAGGCTCCACCACCCTCTGGGAGGACTTGCATCTGCACCCCAGTAGCATGGCCAAAACCAGATGGAGCCTTGTAAATCATGCTACATTAGAGGGCCAAGATGCCTTAGGGAAAAGACATGGCTGCATCAAAACCAGGGCTACATAGATAGCACAGAAAACCTCACGGAAGTGTGGATCCCCTGCCAGAAAGTAAGGAATGTTAGAGGTAGGGCAGAAGGAACACTACTTTGCTTTTCTTTTGGTGCTTTTCTTTTGGGCCTCACACACGCTAGGCAAGCATTTGCCAGGGCACCACAGCCTGGCCCCTGAGGGTTCTTTTCTTGGTGATGGTAATAATCTAAAAGATTGGCTCTGAGAGTTTGCTATATCACAAGTAACTCAGACCTCAATAAAACTGTCACCAAAAGAAGGACAAAGAAGCGACCTTAAGGGACTCCAACACTGGGGAGAATAAAGTCATAGCGAGAGTAAAAAGTAACATATTTGGCACCCAGGAATCCATCTGATCACAATCTCAAAACTCTTCCCCATAAAATGCAAGTCAATTACGAAGCAAAGCGGCATTTTAGGAGAACATCTGCTTTCCCCGACTTTCTCTCTGTTGCTGTAATGACACGCCCTAACAAAAGGCAGCTCAGGGGGAGAAGAGGGCATTCAGCTCACACTGCCCAGCCGTGACACAGGCCAGCACTGTGGAGAAATCACGAAGGAACTGGGAGGAGCCAGTCCCATCCAATGTCAGGAGCAGAGAGAAACATGTGGAGCATGCTCAGTTCAGCTCACTTTCTCGGCTCCTGCACAATTCTAGACCTAAGCTCAGGAAAGGACACCACTCAGATCTAGGCTGGGTCTTCCCACATCAATTAACATAATCATGACAATCCCCTAAAAACAAGCTGACTGCCTAACCTGATCTACATCTCTAATCTCCTCTCAGGTGATTCTAGACAGTGACGAGTTGACAATTAAAACTAACCGTCATCGCCATCGCCTTCAGCAAAATCCCATCTCCCTCTCCAAATGGCAGGTAGCTTCTCCAATAATGGGTAAATCACATCCCACCTGAGAGGATGTGGTGAGAAAAGGTAGTTTCTTAAATGTTCCCATTACAGGTGCCCAGTCTGAGTTGGGTCACAAGAATACATGAGGCAAATCCACACTGGGGTACATCCCTCCAGACAACTGGCCATGAAGGTCTGGGAAAAACTGTCCTTAAAGGTCTCCAAACCGACCAGAGAGAAACAGTAACCAAACACAAAAGCTAAGAACCTGGATCCACACATGAGAAACACTTCTGGAACATGGGTGACAGTGACCTTCGCAGGGCTGAGAATTCTGGGATAGTGCAGGTTTTCTTATTTTAGTGACTGCATTGTGACCCCAAGAGAATGTCTTTGTTTGTTAGGATGCAAAGTAAAGCATTGTGAAGGCAACTAATGCACAAATAGGTCAGGACAAGGGTTCTTTGTACAGCTCTTTTCTGTATCAGGTTATCTAAACTAAAACAGGGAGTAGCTGAGGCAGGAAAATCATGAATTCGCAGGCTGCTCTGAGCTAGGTAGTGAGACCCTGTCTCAAAAATCGAGCTACTAATTAGAAAACAAAAATATATGTAAAGACTGTGTGTGTCCTTCGAAATTATGTTGCAAAGACAAACAAAGAAGTAAAAGAACTGTTTCTATCTAAGAAAGACCAAAAGGATTCTAAAACAGAATGCAACAGACAATACTGGATTCAAATATGGGCCAGGAAAAAAAAAAACAAACTAAAAAGGATACCATTGAGCTAGCTGATACAATGTGAGCAGGAGTGCAAGCTACATCAACCCCTCCTGAGTCTTCTCTGGACCTCTTCTGATATAAGGGACCTCATGCCACTTAGGAGGCCACACTGTAACTGAAGAGGAAGGACGCTGTGTCTCAGTTTACTCTCCAACTCCAACAGTAACTACACAGAAGAACAGATAAGCGGCTCTGGCAAAGCCCGGTGTGCTGGGGCCTTTCTACTACTACTCTGCTAACTTTTCCATAAATTTGACATTTTTATTTTCTTATAACCCAGAGTGGCCTCAAATTCAAACTATGACCAATAGTAGCTTTGAACTTCTGATCCTCCTGCTGCCACCCTGACAAAAGCTAGAGGACAGATAAGAGGTGCCAGAGAGGTGGGGTAGTAGGAAACTTTGTTGTAAAAACAGAATAACTTAGACATATGTGGTTACTGCAGTCATACATCTCCTGAAGCAAAGACTAGAGACTCCTACATATTCCTGTTTAGTAATATTATGAGGTTCTGCTGAGTCCTGATTTTTTTTAAACCAATCTTAAGATTTTTTGTTTAATTTTAGCTAAAAAATTAAAAATTAGTCTTAAAACACATACATATTCTCGTTATGACAAAATGCAAATACTGCATTCAATTTATTAAATTGTTTACATTGTGCCCTGGAGAGAGGGGTACACACCTATTACCCCAGCATTAGATAGTAAAGGCTAGAGGATCAAAGGTCCCAGATAAGCCTGAATTCCAGACCGGTTCTCAAGAAAAAAAAAGAAAGATTTTTTTTTTAAACAAGCCCAAGTCACTTAGAGTATCTAATGATACTCTAACCTTCTCAAGTCCTACAAATGCTGCAGGATGAGATCTATTTCCCAGTCCCTTAACCATGGACCAGCCTTCCGTGGCTTTCCCACCTACACTCTGAAGTGAACCCACTACTATAAAGTGTCCCTTTGCAAACCCAAGAGACAAGAGTCTGTGCCAGGCAAGATCCTGGGGTTGGCTCTGGGGTTTCTCCTTTTCAAACACCTCCTCTGAAGCTTTATCCGAGCAATAATGTTCACCTCGGAGATGGGGAAGGGAGCTTGAGCTCGTCAGGTTGACCTCTCTTCCTTCGTCCTAGAAGTCTCTCCTCCTGCGCTCTGTTCAGGAACACCCCTGCATAGGTTCGAGCTCAGAGGTTGTCTTAGACAGTATTGGTGTCTGAGATCCGACTCTTGCCAAACAAATTCCAAAGAAAATGCCTCACCGTCCCTTTTAGAAAGCAGATCCAGTGATGGTTTCTCCACAGTGGAGATGTCTCTGTGTGTTGAGCCTATAAAATAAACATCCAAAGGCTTGCTCTGGGCGGAGAAATGGCTCAGCGGGTAAAGTCTCCTGTTGCCAAGCTAATGATTTGATCCATCCCGAGAACCTACATGGTTGGACAGAGCCCATTCCCAAAAGTTGTCCTCTGACTCCAGGCTTGCTAATACGCATGAATGTATACACATAACAAACAAATGTAATTTAAACAATACTAGTTAAGGGCGGTAGAGGGATGGCTGGGAGGTTAAAAGACCAACTCTGGCTCCAGCTATAGGAGATCCGATGTCCTTTTCTGTCACACACACACACACACACACACACACACACACACACACACACACACAGCGAATCCTTTAAAAAATTACTAGTATACAAGTTTGTAAAAAAAAAAAAAAGAATAGAAAGAAAGGAAAAAAAAAGAAAGGGCTACATACTTTCAGCATAAATTTATTCAAAATCAAAGGTGCAGAGGCCGGGAGAGGGGTGGAGGAAGGCCCAGAAGAGCAGGGGAAGTCGGAAAGAGGTAGGATGCTTTCTTGCCATCAGACCCATTATCTCTGCTGCAGCAGCTGGAACTGTAGGCCGGTCGCAAGCCGCGATCAGAGAATGCCCGCCTAAAGAAGGAAGAGACAGCGTCTTCAGCAGCGGGCTTTTTTCAAGGGGAGAGATAGATGTCAGGCTCCGCGGGACTGGGAACCAAGAAGGGCATTTGCACTCGGACGGAGCCCTGCACCAGCCGGTCCATCTCAGTCCGCAGCTTTGCACCGATTTCTATCCTGCACCCTGCACGTTCTAGCCGCATCCAGGGCCTGCAGTGCGGAAGCATTCCAGAGAGGTCGCGGGAGCCGCCCGGGAACTCCACAGCCCAGGCCTCTCCCAAGCCACCTCCTCTTTCCACCGCTCCCTGCCACCGCGGTTTCTGTGCTTTTCCCAGTCCTCAGAGAGCTGGGAAGATGAAACTCTCCCCTGCAGGGATCCAGTCGAACTTTCTCCGTGCAAGCACCCCGACCGAGGCCAGACCCGCCAAAGTCCACCCGCGCACCCCACTCCCCGGACCTGCACAGCCCGGGGGCGAAAAAAGAAAAGAAGCCGGAGGTCCCAAGCGAGCACCGGCTATTTGCAGCTTGGGGACGCTGGAAGTGAGGACCCGGGAGGGGCAACGACCATCGGTGGAGATAGACGATTCATCCCCACCCCCGCCGCTCTGTGACTTGTTCTTAGGTAACCAGCAAGATCAGTATTTCGAATGTCACAGTGTCTCCACCTTTGTTCCCTGTGAAAACTCACAAGCCTTTTGGAGGAAAAGGAGGAATATACAGGGCCCTACAAACGTTTGGAGCTCAGAGTTACTTCTGAGCCTTGGGAAAGGGAAGACGTCGGCTATCAGCTGTCCCCAGCTTTTCCTCGGTACCGCAGGTACTCGCTCTGGGAGAGAAGGGTGTGACTCGTTTATAGTGTCTCAGAAGTCCCCCCTCTCCCCTATTTGATCCACATGGCCCCGATGCCAGTAAGAGAAAGAGACTCTTGAGAAGAAAATTCTGCCTGCGTGGGTCGATATGTTTATCTAGTCGGAACGGAAAGAGATAGTATAAAAACAAAGAGGTGAGACGTAGTGAGACAAGCCTGTGATCTCAGGAGTTCCGCCGACTGGGGCAGGAGGATGGCCAACCTGGGCTACATAGAGAGGTCCTGTCTCAAACATAAAGAAGGAAAGAAAGAAAAAATAAAAATATAACAGAGAAATTCTGTCTTTCAGGAGGCTACACGCTCAACAAGGGAGCTCGAACCGGGTCCTGTAAAATATTGCAGACGCACAGGGGTTCCTGTTGCAGGGCTCTGGTTCCAGGCTGGGCAGCTGCAGACCTGTGCGGCTCCCTGCAGATCGCCCGAGCCAGCCTTTGCCAAGGACCTTGACCTAGCATGGACTTGGTCGCCACGCTTAGCTCCCCCTGACCTGCTTTTGAACCCGCTAATCCACCCCAACTCTTGCCCCAACGTTCACTCCACGCGCTAATTCCCGCTGGCCCCACAGCCCCCACTCCCTCTCGGCCCGAGGCTCTGAAGGGCACCACCGGGGCTCCGAACTGAAGCAAATGGCCTCAGCTACAAACATCCCTCTCCTTGGCTGCCCTTAATTTAATTCGTTTTTTTTTTTCAAAATAATAACCAGACGAATATCAATCTTCTGGAACGGAGACGAACCTAGCAAACTGGTGGTCCGGTAAAGAAGTGGCCACCTTGGCTGACCAGCGACCAGGGCCTGGGAAGGAAAAGCCAGAATCTGGTGCCCTGCAAGAGCGGAAAAAGGCCGGAAGAACCGCAGACACAAGGAGTTCGTTCCAGATTTTAAAGAGGGAGATTTTTGTCTGATATGACACTAGTGATGGAGCCTGGGTCTGGAGGGAATAATTTGCCCTTATATAATTCTTCGTATCTAGAATTTTCATAGATGTATGTTTTACTCTGTAAATTTTAAAACTTGTTATTATTTTAAAAGTTGGTAAAATTAGATCACACCTGCACAGATGCCCCAAAGTGTGGGTCTGCAGGTTTGCTAGAAGCTGTTAGATTTGTTTCGTAGCTGAACAAATCTTCCTTTCTGGTTCTCAGAGATCGGCTGTGTAAGTGCGTCCTGCTTTCCCAAACTGTTAAACTAGATACCGGAGCTTAGACCCTAGGCTTGCCTGGTCGGCATCTGGGAACCACCTGGTGGCCCCACCCAATGAGGACCTCTGAGGTCTCCAGCCTTGGCTCTGCATCACACGATATATTTGGCCGTCCAGGGGCAAAGCTGTTGGAAGATCTCTAGAGATGCACGTCCATCCGACAGAGGAAGGTTTTTCTGGAGTGTGCAGCTATTTCATTTCGGGAAAATTGAGGAAGTCAGGGGCATCATAGAATAGGCTCATTAAGCTGTAACTGCGATGAAGGGCTCAGCGGATGGCTGGGATCTTCAGACACTCCCAGGAGGCTCAGGGAGCACCTGCAAAGGCAGCCGCACTGTTCTTCAACTCCACGTATTGGAAGTCACTTCCCAGAGTCGAGAGCTTGTCATACAAAAGATCCTGTGTTCAGTCCCCAATGAGACAGGATGCAGAGGGGAGCTCACCCAAGGCTAGGATTCTCCTACATTTCCCCGGCCACCCACCAGGGAGCAGAGGCCTCAGGTTCTCCTTAAAGCAACAGGACTTTAAGATCCTCAGTACTGGTGCCCTTGTGCGGTAGTATTCCTTCACATGGAAGCAGGGTGGCCAGAGAGGAAATTTAGTCTGTTATTCCTGATAGACGATAGAAGCAAAATGTCTCTGTCCCACTGGAACCAACCGTTTTTTAAAATGCTGGTTTACTGGACTCATTCAACAGTGACAGTCCACAAAAGTCCTGGCGCTGTAGGACTTGAAAGACGCTGGTGTTGTTTCTAGGCTTCTCCGGGAAGGTAGACAGAGGAATAGTATGGGCAGTTTACCCTAGGCTTCAAGCAGCACCTGAAAATTCCAGCCTTAGGGGCTGTTACTTGCTGGGAGTGGGAGGCGGCTCTGCCAGCCCCCTCTACCCCTGGTTCTTCCAAGAGAAGGGTGCTGTCTAGTTGTCTGCCACAGTGTTCTTCTCTGGGGCTGGGAAAGGCTACAGGATTGGTGGCCAAGTGGGGCGCCTCAGGCTTGGAAACAGCTCAAAACTAGTTTCCATGTGGCCACTGGACTAGAACTACTAACAAGAAAAGATGGGCTATAGTTGTGCCAGGTATCCAAGTTGGGTGCGGAAGAATGGGGCTTCTAGATTGGGCTTCACAGCTAATGGCTCTTTAGAGAAACAGAAGCCATGCTGGCTGGTGTGCTGTCCTGGAACCCTGGTGGCCAGCTGAGCTCTTTCTGTACCTCCACCTGGGACAGACTGAGGGACAGCTGAGGTCATGGATGAAGCCATTCCCATGTCCTCCTTGGCTACCATAACTTCCTCTGGAGGAGGAAGGGGGATCATCAGAAGCTATGGTGTGTGCTTGACTTTAAACCTGAATAAGCAAGTGTCTGTTATTCCCCTGGTGACAAGGACTGTCAGGTATGGGAGCCAGAGGTCTGCACAAATCAATTAACCTGTGATAACAATTCTAGGGGTTGGAACTAACATTCCCATTAGACAGGTGGGGACACTGTGACACAGATGCTAATCAACCCACTAGTGACTACTTGGTGGCATAAAAGATCAGCCAAGACCCACAGCTCTGAGTCATCTATCCAGTGCCATCATCCCCACGAGCCCGAGTCCAGAAGCTCCTCATTGGACAGAATTGGGGAAAATGATTCCACAAGGTGACTGAAGACATACAAACAGCCACCAGGTGACCAGCGATGCTTCCCTGAGCCTCCTCTCTGACTACTCCTCAGAAAGTTCCTCTCCTGGCTGAACTGCTGGTGGGACACCCAGAATTGGTGGAGCTCAAATGCTCTCACCTAGGATGCAGAGGAAATTCTTTGACTACAGTGTAAACACAGAAATGCCACTGTCACACAGTGGATGCTAGCTGCTGTAGGAAGGAGTGGGATGCTGGTGTATACTACACACAAACGAACCTTGAAAACACGCTGAGAGAAAGAGGCCAGCCGCCGGTGTGCACACTGTTAGATTCCACTCATATGAGAAAACCCAATTAGGCAAATCCATAGTCACAGGAAGATGATGGCGGTTCAGGGCTGAGAGGGAATGGGAGTTTGTGGGGTGAGTTTCCCTCCAAAGTCTCTTGTAGCCCAGGCTGACCTTAGACTTGCTATGAAGCCAGTGGTGGCTTTGAGTCCCTGATCTTGTCACTTCCATCTCTCAGGAGTTGGGATTGCAGGCTTGCCCAGCTGGTCTCTGTGGTCTGGGAACTAAACCCCAGGCTTTCTGGTTGCTACACACTTTATCAGACAGCACCCTTAACCTATGAAAATGCTTTAATATTTGTGGTGGGGATGGCTGTGTTTATCTGTGATACTCTGAAATCTACAGAACTGTACACTTTAAACAGGTGAGCTGTGTGAAATTGAGTTATATGCCAATGTAAGTGCCACTGTGACACCATAGCCAGCCCTGGGTACCCTTCTGGCTAGAAGCAGGAACATAGCAGCTATGTGAAGTCTTCAGCTCCTTGCTAGAGGGCTGGCACATGGACAGCATGTATTGGCTCACTCTAGAACTATGACAGAATTTGGGCTAGGTTTCCTGCATGAGCTGAAGAATCAGCCTGGATACCCACAAGAGACAGCTTAGACAGGTCAGAGCCATACCAATGGAACCCAGAGTGTGGGGAGTGGGGATCTGGAACCAGTTGACTGATGGTTACCTGCTCTGTGGCCTAGAGCACTTCTGCCAACCTTGGACCCTTGTGGACCAAGGCCAACAAAACTGTGGCTGGAATGATTGGTATCCTTAGCTGGGATCAGTTAGCACTAGTCTGCTTAAGCTCCTGCTCCAGCCTCAACAGTGACCAACAGTTCTGTACCCACTCCCATTGTCCTACAGCACAAAGGTACAGCTCCTTGCAGATCCCCAGATCACAAACACATCATCACCATCTCATGTTGCTTTAAACGTGTCCATGGGGCTGGAGGGGAGGGCTCAGTAAGAACACCTTCTGCTCTTTTAGAGGACCTGGGTTCAATTTCCATCACTTACTGATTTACAATCATCCATAACTCTAGTAATGCCAGCTCTAACAAATCCAACTCTTTCTCCTGACCTCTGCCAGCAGCAAGCTCACACATGGTGCACAGACATAAGTGCATGCAAGGCACTCATTCATAAAATTAATTCTTCTAAAGAAAAGTATATGTCACTATGCATGACAAACACTGAAATGTTTAGCTTTCTTTTAAGATCTCTGTGAACCTGGAGGGGCTAACCCAGGAGGGGGCTAGGCATGAGAACGTGAGGAGCCCGGCACATCTCTGCACCCACAGGGACTTTTCAGAGAACTCAGTCTCCCCTACCTTCCCCCTCCTCATTCAGCATGGTTACTCTGCTCAGAAACCATCAGCTCTCTATGGGAATGGGATAGGCAGGAGAGCAGCTCTCCTGTAGCATGAGTGGGCAGAGGCCTGGCTCCCAGATGGGAGGCTGGAAAAGGAAGTGAGGCGTGGACCCTTTTTGTAAGGTCTGCTTCATCTCTGAGCTCTATAAGCACTTTGCACTGCTCACCCCAAACTCCCTTTAGCGATGGGAGAAGTGGTGACAAACCCAAGTGCTAGATTCTCTGGGGACTCCCAAACCAGGAAAGAGCTTGGCAGTGTGCAAGAGGGTAAGCTCAACACACACTCCTGGAGGTTGAAGTAGAGCCCCCCCCCCCACACACACACATGCAAGAAGGAAGCAGCAAGCAAAAACTAGGCTGAGCTGTCCTTGTGTCCTCCTGTCCTTCTCCTCCACCTTTGGGTTGTAATTTCAGCTGCCCCCTCAGACTCTTCAACACATTTCAGGGGAAAGGCAGATGTAACTCAACAGAATGCCTGCCCAGCATGTAAGAAACTGTGAGTTTCATCGCTAGCCCTGCACAAGCCCTGCATTTAAAAAAGGGGATGACACACACCTATAACTCCAGCATCCTAGAGGTGGAGGCACAAGAATCAAAGGTTGATCATAGCTAAAGAGCTGTGAATTTGAGGCCAGGTTGTGCTGCTACCCAAGACCCTGAAGAGGAAGGGAAGGATTGAGAATGAGGAAGAAGGGATCTGGGAGAGGAGAAGGATGGGGGAATTCTTTAGGGTTGTGGTTAGGTTGGGATGTGAGCAAAGCAGCAGGCAGGCACTGATGACCAGAAGGACATAGTAGGAATAAAACCCAGGCCTCCTGGCTCCCTAACAGATGAGAAAAACCTTCAGCCTCTTAATTCACACCAGGCAGAACTCATAGACTCAACCTGCTGTCGGCTCTGGGAGTAGAAGGGATCCTCGCAGCCAGACCCTGTCGGGTCTTCAGGTGCCTCCCTTCCCAGGGCACCTCAGACATTCAGAAAAAGCCAACACCATCTCCCTCACCCACCATGGACTGTGGCACTCACTGGCCAAATAACAATGCAGTAGCGCTCAGACTTCCTTTGCCAGGACTGAACTAAAGAATGCAGTCTCCCTGAGTGCAAAGATTGATCAGAGACACTAAGAACCAATCAAGTGAGTGCCTACAGGTCACCAGGAGACTCAGAACAATCCACTCTCCCAAACCATCAGCCTCTCCAGGAAGTCCAGCCATCAGCCTCTCCAGGAAGTCCAGCTCACTGTGAACTAAGCCAGAAAAGGCTCCTGGAACAAGACTTGACCTCCGCCATCAGCGAAATGAAGATTTAAAATCACGAAAAGAAACTGGTGGTGGTATATACCTTTAGTCGCGGCACTTAGGAAGCAGAGACAGATCTCTGAGTTTGAAGCCAGCCTGGTCTACAGAGTGAGCTCTAGGACAGTGAGGGCTACACAGAGAAACCCTGATTGGAAAAACCAACCAACTAAAACATTGCAAAAAGAAACAACTCTGCTTTTGTTGGCACAAAAACAGCTTCGTTGGTGTCAGGGGGAGCCGCTTGGGTGGAGGGTATAAGGTCTAGCTGCTGTTAGCTTCTTTTGCTTCTGTTTTGCTACACTGGATGTAAGGCATACTTTTAAAAATTGAGAAAGCCAGAGATGAGATAAATGCAGACGGCCCAGGTAAGGTGGTCAATGTGGGGGGAGGGCACTGGCCCCTGTGGGGGCTGCTGAGAACTCCTACAGGCTAGGAGGGGACTAGCACAAGGCTGGCCACTTTGCCCAGATCTCAGTTATCCAGTTGCCTTAACTATGCCAAGCACTGGTGCTCTCTCAGCTTCTCTCTCTCTCTCTCTCTCCCTCCCTCCCTCCCTCCCTCTCTCTCTCCTCTCCCTCCCTCTCTCTCCCCTCCCTCTCTCTCTCCTCTCCCTCCCTCTCTCTCTCCCCTCCCTCCCTCCTTTACTTCCTCCTTCCCTCCCTCCCTCCTTTCCTCGCCCTTCTTTCTTCCCTGCCTCCCTCCCTTCTTCCCCCCCTCTTCTCCCACACAACCAGCATGATGTGAACTTCAGACACCTACAGTTAGTCCGCACTGCCCCCTCTGCGGGTCCTAATTGCATACCATGGAAGCCATTCCTCCTCTATTGTCTCTGGCTCAAAGCATTCTGGCTGCATTCCCTTCCTTCTCCCACCCTTTCTGTCTTCTTTCTTCCTCCCCTTCTTTCCGAGTAGGGGCAGCAGGCATCCTCTCTGTGCCCTTTTCTTTCCTTTTCTAACACTACAAGAATCAGTGAGAGTGGCATAGTCACTGGTGCACATCTACCAACATCCCCTTTGGCTAAGGACACCCGGGATTGGACAATACCCAAACCATTCATTCACACACAAGGAACACAGCCAAGGCACTGACTGACTCCCCACACCCACACACCAGTTCACTCTCAGAGACAGAGACCCCACAAGCCTACCTCTGGTGGTCTTGGGACCACCAGATCTTGGGACCTCCTGAAGTACCTTGGCTTGGACTCGTACCAAGCATTTGGCTCACCTAGGGGGACCTGATTTATTCCAGATCTGCAAGTGGAAGATAGGAAGAGTCTAAGGGATCAGGATACCAGTCTTTAGAGAAGGAGCCATGGACCCTCGATTACACACACACCTTCCATCTCAATTTTTCCCTCAAAGCGCTTTTGAAGCTGAACCAAATACAATGAGGCTGGTCCCCACCTCCTGAAGCTGTCTAAACAGAAGCTGGACCCTGCAGAACGTGTAGCCAAGAGGACACCTCAAAGCTCCAGGCTCCAGTCCAGGGTGCACCAGGCTCCAGTCCATGGCCCTGTCCTGGGCCGGCACTGAACAAGGGCTTCTCCTACACCGAAAGCGCAAGAAAAAGCCCAGTCTCGTTCTCGAGGTGTCAGTCCGGGGGAGTAACAACCTCAGCTTCGAGAAAGCCCAGCGTTTGCTTCTGGCAGTACAACTTGGTGGTCTGCCGGTCCAGCTAGGCACCTCACCCCGGCTGGGGATGTGCATGGGCCTCCCGAACTTGTCTAGCGAAACTCGTGGGATATCCACGATAGGTGTTATTCTATGTGCCTGAGTGTGAGTGTTGGCTTGGCTGGAGGACGGGCGCCTTGAACCCCAGGCCTACACCCCACTCTTCACCCCCCAGCCCCCACCGCACCAAGTTCTGGAGCCCAGCAAACCTCCTGTTTTCTGCCGAGTCGAGCCGGGGTCGCCTTCCTCGAACTCTGGGTTATCCATCAGGCGGAGCTAGCCTGAAAGCTAGGTGCATTTCTCTGGGGACACAGGGAACAGAGAGAAGAGGGGCGAGAGGGATCAATAGATGGGAGATAATAAAGTTTATGAGAGGTATGGGGCGGTCTTCTGTACGACGGGGCCGTCCTGTCCTCCTCCTATTGCCAGGCTCTAAACACCGCCCCACGCGAGGAGGCGCGAAGACACTCTCCCTCCCCCTTCTCCACATTTCCCCCTCCCTATTATCCCTCCTCCTTCTCCTCTTTCCCTCTCCTCGTCCCTCTTCCCCTCACCCCCTCCTCTTTTCCTCTCCCTGAACATTCTCCCAATGCGCTGCGCCTATGGAATCCACCCAGAGTCCTGGAACCCCAGCTCGCACCCAATCGCAGACGGGGGCGGGGCCTGTAGAAGGGGCGGGGCCAATGGAGGAAGGGATGGGGAGGGGCAGGGAAGGACCTGCTACCCCGAGCCAGGACTAGCGGCTGCTGTGGGCCAGGCAGCAGTGGCGGCGGGCATGGGCGATGGGGGCGCGGAGCGGGACCGCGGCCCCAAGCGCCGGGAGGAGCCTGGTGGCCGCAGCGGGTGTCGTGGGGAGCACCGCGGAGCGGAAGATTTGCGTGCTGACACGGGTAGCACGAGTCCGAGGGAGATTGCTGGGACCTCCGCCTCCAGCCCTGCAGGCTCCAGGGAGAGCGGCGGGGACAGCGACGGACAACAGGCGCTCGGTGAGACGGACCACTGCCGCCGCATCCTGGTACGAGGTAAGGGGACGGCTGTCCTGGGCCACCAAGCTGCCTTTCCTGGGGCCTCCGACCTCCCATACAGCGTCCATCTCTCGGCTTATATACTGGTTCATTCATTCAGCAGTTCATCCTGTAAATACTCCGAGTGCCTATTGTGTGCGGGACACTGAGCTGAACGCGGGGGGACAAAGCAGGGGGCTGGAAGAAGTCCTTGTTTCTCCGCCTTGCAGTTCATCCTGCCAGACAGGTCCTCTTTCTCTAGGCCCATCCGGGCTGGTTGGTATAGAATCAGTTGGGGAAGCCGGACACCAAGAGCCAGGGCCTCTGAGTCGGGGTTCTCAGAGCAAGGGCGGAGAAAGTCACGCGCGCGCTGTAGGGGCAGGATTGGGAGGGACCCGAGTGGGTAGCCGCTGAAGAAGGCTGGGCCACGTAGGCGGCCGGACGGCTTCAGCCCAGTCTTGTTTCCCAGCACCTGGCCTTGCATAGGTTGGTGCTCAGAGACTTGGTGCACACTAAGGTAGGGTAGGCTGCCCTGCCGCGGCTCCGCGGCTCCAGTTCCCACTCGCTCGCTCGGAGCCGCCGACTCAGGCGCTCCTCCGCCTGGCTTGGCTGACGCTTCTTCCTCGGCTCCACCCACCCTCACCCGGAGTACAGCCCCTTCCCCCACGCGGCGAACTTGCATTCACAATACTCTCTTGCTCTCCTCTGTCCAGATCCAGGCCCCTAATGCCAGTGTCCTCGGTCTGGGCCGAGGTAGATAATTGGAGAAAGAAGTCTCCGGTCCTGAGGTCAACTTAATCCCGGGCCTGAGGCCTGTTGTTTTCCACCATCCTGGGGTTTTGGATTTAATTCACTGAGCTTCCCCTAGCTGCCTCCCGCAGGCCTCAGGAGGCCAACGACCATAGCCAACTTTCTTTTACCTAGGAGAACCTAGGTCTCTCACCCAAGTCTCACATCTTAGAGCAAGTGGAATACAACTTTCCTGTACCCTACCACCACCACCACCACCACCATCTCAGATCCCGGGGATCTAAGATCAAGCTACGGCAGGGCACAGAGGTACAGGAAACTTTTTTGAATGGAGCCGCTGGCAGGGATCCTACTAAAGAAACACTCCTGGGAATAGGTGTGGTCATTAGAAGGTTGCTGCCATTCTAGGGACCGGCTTGGAGTTAAAGCTACATGGGAATCTCGGCAGATGTGAGGACTTGTCGGTTACTTGGGGTTAATATGAATCCCATTTTGTCATCTGAGGGCTTCTAAGGGCAAGGCGTGACCACCAGTTGAGTTTCGTAGAGGAAAGCTGCAAGTCTTCCAGAGATGAAGACACAGCCTCTATGGCTCTCAGGCGAAGGACCTTGCTAGTGCTAGGCATTAAGAACAGGCGGTTTCCCTGGTCAGGATGGCTGAGTTCTGAGCCCAAACACCACCCCCTCCATTCTACCAACCTTCGTGTAGAGCAAATAAATTTTGTTCATGGGCATCAGTGGGATTGTCTCTGGTGCAGACTTGCAGATGTGGGAGTAAAATGTGGCCCTCCATCCTCTGGGGTAGAGCCATTTAAGTCAAGCAGCGAGACACATATATGTCAGTTTGCCCAGGTACGTCCTCAGGGGCATACTTTTATAATGCACCCACACAAAGTAGTTCCCTTACATTAGTAAAATATAATGAAAATTTTAAACATGAAGTACAGTTAGCCACCGGACTGAAATAAAAAACAAATGCAGAATTCACAAATCCCTCTGCCCCTCCCCCATTTGATGATGGGGCTGTTATTACAGGCCTGAAGTGCCCAGGACGTCATTTACCGCTAATCCCTCCTAGGCAGGGTCACCCCTGTCAGTCTCTGCTCAACTACTCAGTTGAAGCCCCACCACAGTTAAGGGTGGAGGCTTCCATAAGTAAAGCACCAACACTGGGGAAGGCAAAACTTCGTCGTCCAAAATGAACAGCCCTCAAAAAGAGTCCTCAGCACATTGTACCCCTATCCTTCGGTCCTCGGAATACATACCCCCCATATCTTCTAAGGAAGCTATTAAAAGGTGCAAGGAGAGGTCGCTCTGGGCATAAGGCTCTCCTAAGAAATGACCCCACCCTCTCCACTTCTTTTCACTCTCCTTCCCACCCACCCCTGGGTGTGGGATTTGTTGAAAGAGGCTTTTAGCACTGGAAAGGCCAAGGACAGCTGGAGGCGGAGGTAAGCAGAATTCGTGTCTCACCTCCTACCTCCGTGATTTCCTTATTTCCTGGAAGCTTGCTTCGGATTCAAGATCCTGTCAGAAACACAGACAACACTCTGCAGGCTCTCCAAAAATATTTGTGAAAGGAAGGATTGGGTAGGACTGGAGAGTGACCTATGAATCCTGTCTAATCGATAGGGTGGTGTGACTTGTTAGTCAGAAGCCTCTCTTAACTATCCCCAACACACACACACACACACACACACACACACACACACACACACACACACACACATTATGGCCCCAGGGAATGAGTTGCTGTGGAAAGACTGCAGTTTAGAACCAGCTGATAAAGGAGAATCAGACCACCTTGAAAAAAGAAAAAGAAAAAAAGCAGTGAGTCTCTCCTCGGTCCTCTGAGTAAACCTACTTGGCCAATGTCTCAGATTTCCCCTGAGAATACAATGCTGGGAGCCTCGGAAGCCCCCCACCCCCACCCCAGTTCTGTTCACCCTGCCTTCAAAATGGAGGTGTTGTCTCCAGCGGCTGGCATAAGTACTGTGCCACCAAGATGACTTCCACAGTGAGGCTTCCTCCAGGACTCCACAGTCTTTAAGGCATCCCTTGTGGCCTGGCCGTCCCTTGGCCAAGGAGGGGTAGTTCCAGAAGGAATGGGGCCTCCAACTCTAATCTCACCCTGCAGCTGGCCAACACTATGCTGATGTTTTACTGGAGCAGAACTGGGACAGGCAGAGGAAGAGGGAAAAGAGCCCAGCAATGGGTAATCCAAGCCTGCCGCCACCCATAGCAACCTAGAAGAGAATTCAACTGATTTTGATTGATCTGCAAAGGCTCCACAATTTTATGGTCAATGCCAAGAGACACCAATAATCTGCTGTCAGGTCCCTTGAAACCCAGGGCCTCCTCAGCAGGTCTCCAAACAAGATGCTCCTTTCCAGCCTCCCACAGCCTTTGCAAGGTCTCTGAATGGCAGATCCTTCCTAGGAGCACCACCCCGGGTGGTCATCCACTCAGCTAAAATGCTCTGGAGTGGAAGCCCGGTACTCAGAGGTCCACGGGGTCCCCAAGCCTTTGACTTAAACCCTGACCTGAGCACGATTTGCCCGTTCAAAACCTTCAGCCAGCCGTGACGGAGCACCCAGCAGAATGGTCACTTGGAGCTGGCCCCTGAGCCTAGGAGACCTCCAGGCTTCAGGCCTGGTCTTGCTGAGCAGGCGCTGTGCAGCAAAGCCAGGGCCGCGTTGGACTGCAGAGAGCTGGTCAAGTGCACAACCAGTCCTGGGCCTCTCAATCTGTGGCCGCATTCGGAAACCTTGCTCCCATACAAGCCCGGAACATATGCTGTGGGCTGTAGAAGAGCCGTTCAGAAAATCGCGCTTTGGGAAAATTTGAAGTTTATTTTAATTTTTAAAAATTTTTAACTCTTGCGAGGAGTCCTTTTAAATTTTTTCAGGTTGCTTCGTTTTATATTTTCACCATTATTTCGTTTGAGGATGGCCGAAGACCCGCAATCTCACCGCTGGTCTGTGCCGCCCTTGATTTGGGTCTGTATTTCCCCCTTTATGTTCTAACCACCCTCCCACCCCACAGGAATCTGGAGCAGGTGGCAGAATGTGGCATTGTTTCGGCTCTTTCCAAGCCTCATTTTTAGAGAACCGTGGAGACAGTTCTCTCGAATGGCTCTGTTCTCTCGAGCTTTCTTCTCCTGCATAGTCACGGTGGATCCCCACATCCACGGAACCCAAAAACTGGGGGGTGAGGACAAATTTTTGGAATACTGGAACTGAGAGTGTGGATCCGGTGTTGCTAGGGAGATCGAGATGTAGGCGGGCTCGCCTCCAAACTCCTCTTCATGATTAGGCATCCATGAGAAAGGGTATCTATGCATCCTTTAAGCCTAGACGCCATTGCTCAACTGTATCTGCCTCCGGTTCTTTCCTGGTTGGATACATTTCTCCTATTCCATTTTAATCGGGGGCGACAGAGGGAGCCTTTTGTTTTGTTTTATTGCCTTCTTTTTTCTGTTTGTTTAATATGAGAGAAATCCAGAGGACCTGGTTCTCCTGAGATCCGGAGACTGTGAGGACTCGTGTCTGCACCGCAGGTCTGACCGAAAGGCGTGGAGGCCAGCAAGCCCTGCCCCGGGAGACCCAGAGTAGCCTCGGAGCCGGGCTTGGCCTCCCTTGAATCCGGAATGGCGGTTAGGGTTCTTCCACTTTCCAAACTCGCCTGGGATTTCCCGCGGCCTAGACACTGCGTAGAGAGGGGGCAGCGATCCTCGATCCTCGTGGATCTGGCCTTCCTGGCCGAGGATGAACGCAATCAAGTTCAGGCCTCGAGATTGTGAGCTGAAGCCGGTGAGGTGTCAGCCGGAAGAGGCAGTGTCTCTCTCAAGCCCTTAGAACGCAGAGCTATGCACTCCTTTCTTCTTGACTCCGTCCACAGACACCAATGTCTCTGTGTACCTGAATGATTGAGCCTGGAGATTGGCTGTCTGTCTCCTAAGGCTGTAAAACTGTCCGCACTGGACTCCTGGATCGAGCGGAGAGGGAGGGAGCGTCAGGAGAGTGCCGGTGGAAACCGAGGAGGAGGAGGAGGAGGAGGAGGAGGAGGAGGAGGAGGAGGAGGAGGAGGAGGAGGAGGAGGAGGAGGAGGAGGAGGAGGAGGAGGAGGAGGAGGAGGAGGAGGAGGAGGTCTGCCAAGCCCCTGCCACTTTTCCGTTCTCTGCTCACAATGGGCACCCAAATATTTGTCAAACAAATGAAGAAAGAAGACCATTCGTTACTATTACCTATTTTCTAGGCATGAGACGGTTAGTGTCCACTCCCAAATGTTCTGAAATTCCTTTTTTTCTTTTGGCGTCACGTTCGTGTGGACAGGAGGAGCATCCTACTTAACTGTTAAAGTGTGAGATCGACAGCATCTTATTTTTAAATTTCCTAACTTTGAGAGTCATTAAGAACTAAGACTGAACAACCTTAATTTTTTTCCTGTGCACCTGTGTGCTTGTGCATGTGCACATGAGAGAGAGAGAGAGAGAGAGAGAGAGAGAGAGAGAGAGAGAGAGAGAGATCTATTATTGCAAGGTCTTAGGAAATGCAGAACCGTTGTGCATGCTTCTATGAGGTTCCATAGTGGTGGTCGGGTTGGTAATGCCAGCACACTCTAGGAGGCAGAGATAGAAAGATTACCTCAGCTTCAAGGTCAGCCTTGAAGTCTACCAAAAAACAAAAGGAAAACAAAACTTAAAGCAAACCAAACCAACAACAAAATCCAAGAACAAGCTAGCTAAACCACTAGATAAATCTGCACCCACCAACCCATAAGATAGAGTGTCTTAGAAAAAAGAAATCGCTCCCTTTCCCTGGAAACTCGATCTCACTCTGGAGTTGCAGGGAGGATCCCACCCTCAAGGTGCAGCTTAGGCAGGCCTCCCTCAACTTGATGGACTATCAGGCTTTCCTTTCAGAATACACACTTCAGTGGAAAACAGAACCTGAGGAGGAAGGGAAGACGGCCAGAAGCACCTCCCTACCCTTCGAGGCACTTTCCCTATGTTATTTTGAAACTCATCTTTAAAATTTTTAAACTGCTGTAGGCATTTGCAGTTCCAACAGCTCTGTGTCCTCTGACCGTGCAGTAAGCTAATTCTGTAATGGGAAGGACCTGCACTTGCTCTAATTTAATATAAATGCAGTGAAATGAGCTCCGAAGGCCCCTGGCTTTGTGTAAATTTTTTAATGTTTCAGTGAAATAAGTTTCTAGCAGCAAAAGTGCTGATTTGAAAGCCTACGTGATATTTAAACTATTTCATTTAACTGTCAAGTGGGGAATTCACCAAAACTTCCTTCATACATACCTGTTTGTTTTATACATTTTTTTTTGCATACCCGGGGTAGGCAAGCACATGCAATCGTGTGTGTGTGTGTGTGTGTGTGTGTGTGTGTGTGTGTGTGTGCACGTGTGTGTTTGTGTGTGTGTTCACTCTTGTGAAGTCAGAGGACAATTGTCAAGAGCTGGTTCCTGCCTACAGTCTGAGTCCTGGGGAGGCAACTCAGGTTGTCTCTTCCCATATCCACTGCCTAGAATCTGCTGAGTCCTCTCACCACCCCAATCCCCGCCTCCCTTTTAAACTCTAAGATAAAAAAACAAAAAACAAAAAAAAAAAACTTTTAGCCGTGTGTTTGCACATCTGTACAGCTATGTGTTTATTTTCCTCCCACTGCATTTTAGATACAAAGAATCCTTGCCTGCCTTTAACAAATGTATGGTGTTTCTTTCTACAGAAATCTGTCACAGAGCTAGTGCACAGTCATGGACACTGGGCTACTGCTATTGCATACATGCTGTGTAAATAAACTTGTTTGTTTTGTTCAGTTATTTCCACTTGATGGGTATATTCTTTGAGGGAGTTCCTCAAAGTGGGTTACTGGGTCAAAGGGTGTCTATGTTTATAATTTGAAAGATAATTCAAACTGCTCTTGGTGGTGACAATTTACATTCCTACCAAGAATGCTGAACAGTTACTTTTCCACACCCATTCTGCACCCCAGGCTGGGCAAGCCTCTAGGTTTTCAGCTATTTTCCTAGCCTGTTCACTCAATTTATTTTATTTCGTTAAGTTTGTTGATTTAGGATGAGTTTGTTGTTGTTAAATATTTTACAATTTTATATTTGTGTGTTGTGTGTGTGTGTGTGTGTGTGTGTGTGTGTGTGTGTGTGTGTGTGTATTTACATGAGGCCAAAAGAGGTTACTGGATCCCCTGGAGCTGGAGTTACAGACTACAGACAATTGTGAACTGGGAACCACCGTTTGATCCTTCCCAAGAACAGTGTGCTCTTTCTACAAGAGAACGATATGCACCCTTAACTGTTAAGCCATCTCTCCAGCTCCTGGTTTGGTTTTTACATTTTGTTTGTTTGTTTGTTTGTTGGTTTCTTTCTTTCTTTCTTTCTTTCTTTCTTACTTTCTTCCTTTTTTCTTGCATGTGTGAGTGTGAGTGTTTGGAGGTCAGAGTCAGCTCTCTCTGCCGTGTGGAACCAGGGGATGGAACCCAGGGGAAGGTCCGCAGGCTTGGCAGCACAGCCCTTTGACCAGCTGAGCCATCTGCTGGCCCCTGGTTTTGGTGTTTTAAAACATCTGTGTATGTAGCCCAGGCTGCCCTAAAACTCATTATGTAGCTAAGGTTGATCTCAAATTCTGGATTTTCTATCTCCACATCCCCATTGTGTGTGAGAGCCACCACACCTGGCCTATATGCATGTAGATAGTTATTGTCAAATTATTCTGCAAAAAAAAAAAAAAAATCTAGTAATTCACCCTTCTACCTTTGCCCTTCCCGGAGCATTGTGGATCAGTGACTGACATTTAACCTCACTTCTTTGTTAATGAAGCTGTGTCTTCCCACACCTGTGAGCCCAGCAGTAGCTCCTTTCCGTATTGGCTCAGCTCTGTATTTTAGTCCCCTTGTTGCTTTCAGCCTTACTGAGGTTGTTCTGGTGTATAGGTTGCTTCTCAGTTTTGTGACGCCTTTGTTTTCTGAGAAGTATGATGTCTTCTCAATCATAAAGTCCGTCAGGTTGGAGAGAAGCTCCTCACTTTCCTGCATGATCTATGCCTACTCCAAGGATGTCTCTAGTAATGGGAAAGCATAAGCCTACAAATTATATATGCAAAATCATGCAATGTTTTCACAAACTCCTTTTCTCATTCAGCAAATATTGTGTGGAAATATATCTAGAATGCCTTCATTTCTTTTTGAATAAATTACACATTGTGCCATTGCGTGTAGCTAGCATGTTTTTTATTTAACTAATCTCCTATAGATGGATATTCAGGCTGGTTCTTTTTCTTTTTTACAGTGCTTAACTCTGTGTGTGTGTGTGTGTGTGTGTGTGTGTGTGTGTGTGTGTGTGTGTGTGTGTAAAATGCATGGGAATGTGGGTGCACATGCCCTGAGCGCCTAGTACAAGTACATGCAGAGGTCAGAGCAGGACAAGGTCTGTTGTCCTCTATTTTTTTCCTGTCTAACTGCCTTGAGATAGGGTCTCTCACTGAACTGGAAGCTCCACATTTTGCCATAGCCATCAGGCTGGCTGGCTGATGAGTTCAGATCCGGTTGCTTCTGCCCTCAAGTGCTAGGGTTTCAGGCACAAACCAGCTTTCTTTGTGGGTGCTGGGGACTCAAACTTAGGTCCCTGTGCTCTCAGAACAAGTGTTCTTACCCAGCAAGCCGTCTCTTTAGCCCCAAGGCTGCATCTTAATTTAAACAAGTAGGTTTTTTTTTAAAATCTTACTTTGGAAAATATAGTAGCAGGTGAGATCTTTCATTAAAGAGTGGTTGCCCGGAGGGGTTGGGGATTTAGCTCAGTGGTAGAGCGCTTGCCTAGCAACCACAAGGCCCTGGGTTCGGTCCCCAGCTCTGAAAAAGGAAAAAAAAAAAAAGAATGGTTGTCCAGGTTTTGCTGTCATTTTGTTTTGCTTTGTTTTAATATGGCATCTATCCCTGAACTTGCAGTAATTCTCCTGTCTCAGCCTCCTGAGTGCTGGAGTTGCAGGTGACCCCATCATACTTGACATAGAATCATTAATTTTTGTTGTAGTAGTAGTAGTGGTTAAAAATTTTTAGAGGAGTCTTTTGTGGGTGAAGTGACATGATGTTTTGTTAAAAAAAAATGTGGCCATACCAAAGGAATAGGACTGTCCCTGCCATGAAGACAGAGGAACACCGGGGACGGTAACCATCTACTGAACTGTTCTCTAATTCTGTGGGCTTGAAATCTTCATAACAAAATATCTACAATAATTGAAATCATTTCACAGATACATGGTATGGTTACAATTACAAGATAAATTCTTAGAAGCAAAATTCTAAAAACAAACAAAGCCATTATAGATATTTATATATTTTATGCCAAAACATGGTAGCTCACGTTCCCAGCAAGCAAGAAGTCATTCACTGCTTCCTTTCAACTGACATTATTACTTAGCTTCTAGAGTAAAATCTTTTCAAGTGAACAAACAAACCACAGTTTTCAGCTGCTAGTGATGTTAGACCTGTGTCACTCTGTGCTTTGCATTTTAATTTTCTCCACTGTGCACTTAATACTTACGTGTTGAATTGGCTTTCTAGTTTGGAAGAGCCTTTTTTAAATTTAAGATTCCTTATTTTGTGTGTAAAGCAGGTGCAAAGCTGCCTGCCTGTGTGTGTGTGTGTGCCTGGTATTGCTTCTGAGCCACTCTGTAGGTGCTGGTGGTGGTACCTGGGGCCTTTGCTAGGACAGAGGAGCTTGTGGAGTCTGAGCCTCTCCAGCCCTGAAAGGCTATTTACACACGAAGAAAACAGTCCCCCTTTCTGTGGCTTGGTGATGCAGACATCCCTCGGGTCCTTTTCTTTTTTTAAAATCTTTCTGAGATTTGTGTGTGAATCAGAGTTGAAACTGTCATCACATCTAATGACTGTCTCCTTTGGGGATGCTAGATTTTAGTCTCTGATTAGACATGGAGGAGGGAGGGAGGGCACAGAATTGTGGAGGGGTGAATCAATTCCACACAACCACAAGCAGCCACTTATCGCTTATGCAAATGGTGCTGGGTGTGGCTTCAGCACGCACATTAAAATTAGAAAGCACAGGGATTAGAACGGCCCCTGTACCAGGGTAACATGAACATTTGCAAAGCTTTTCATATAAAAAATAAAAAAGGAAGGGAGGAAGAAATGAAAAGACAGGGTGCTGGTCGTGATCTTGCACCCCCACAAACCCCCACATCCCCTGGCTTTTATCCTCACCGGGGACACCCAATGCCATGCAAATGCTATGCTAACAGTCCTTAAACTGCATTGTTTAGGAAACTAAACATTTTGATCTGCATTCACTTGAATCCTTGAATATGCACACAAATACACAGTTTGAGAGTCTGAGAGTTAGGGGTGAAGGTTGGGAGGACAGCGGGAGAGCACTTATCCCTTACCTTTCAAGGAACTTGGGTCTTCCTCAGTGCAGGGTGCTGGGATGGGGGCGGGGAGGAAGGTTCTGTTTCGAAGCAAACTAAATACTTTAAAAAATTATACAAAGGAAGGTGAGAGAAATTTTCCTACTCTGGTCAACGTCCTCAAAGGGAACAGAAGGGGAGGTGTTTTTCTTGACAGAGTATTCCCGAGTGGGTACACACGAACACACAGGGAGTTTACTGTACAAATAAGCAATACACACAAACACGCACGTACACACACCCACACAACCTCACACACACTTGCTGTTGCACTTGGCAGTGTCTGGAGAATGTCCATCCAGGTCAGTCACTGAAGACATTCCTCATTCTTACCAAAGGCTCCCTGGGTTCTTCAGCCATTCGCCTGTTACCAGGTTTCTGACACAATTTCCATTTCTTGTTTGTCTGTTTGTCTGTTTGAATGAATTTGACTTTATGATGAATTTGACTTTATCAAGCTTCCAGTGTTTGTTTAGGATGGAAATCTCTTCAGGGGTTCTAGAAAGGACTGTGTATCTATTTGGTGTTTGTTTGCTTGTTTATTGATTATGTTGATTTTCTGTGGTACTGGTTTTCCCACAGGAAATGGCTTTCCAGTGCACACTTTGATCCTAGCACCACCCCCAATCCCTCCCGTTAGTTCCCTCCCTTTCCTCCTTCCCCTCGTTACCCCACTTCCTGTTTCTCTTCTTTGTCATGGTTGTCCGGGTATATGAACCTAGGACCTGAAAGTGAGAAAGAACATGTGTTTTTTGTCTTTCCGATTCTGTTTTATGTCATGTAACTCCCATTAATACAACCTCCAGGTGCATTTTTTTCTAGTAATTGACTTCTTTAGTTTAAAGCCTACTTCTTTAATTGAGAATTCCAGGTATTTATCTCTGTGTGCATGCGTGTGTATGCATGGTATGTCACAGCATTTGTATGGGAGTCAAAGGACAACTTCCTGTGAATCTCTTTTTCTCCTTCCACCATGTGGATCCAGGAGATAGAAACCAGGTCACCAGACTCTGTGGCAAATGCCTCACCCCACTGAGCTCTCACTGGTCCCCAATTTAATTCTTCTTTATGGCTGAATAAAACTCATTGTGTAACCACATTCTATTTATCTGTTCATCGGTTGATGGGTTGATGGACACATAGGCAGACCCCATATCTTGGCCATTATGAATACAGCTGCAGTTGCCCCCCAACACCAGTACTTTTCATACTGTGTGGATTTATGTCTCTGTTAACAGCCTCAGAGAACCTAATTACCCTGACTCTAGCCAGCAGTTTCCTAGTGTGAGAACTAAAATAACAATGTTTCAAAAATCTGAAAACCTCTGGAGCTGCTCTCCTAGTCCCTTCCCGACTTGCTGTGAGCCTGAGTACTCTCCCATTTTATCTTTTTCTAAAGGTTCATTTATTTATTAAATATATACAAGTTTATTATAATAATATATTATTATTATATATTAAAATACAATAAATCTATATTATAATCTTATTTTATATTATATTATAACAAGTATATAATCAATATATCAAAATATATTTATAATAAATACAATGATAAAATGCCCAATAACACATAATAATACAAAGTATAAATAATTCATTACATATTATTATTTTATGTGCAGGAGGAGTTTTTCCTGCATGAATGTCTGTGCTCCACATGTGTGTCTGGTGCTCCTGGAGATCAGGAGAGGGTATTTATCAGATAATCTGGAACTAGAGTTCCGGAGGACTGTGAGCCGCCATGTGGGCGCTGGCAATCACGTGACAGTCAAACCCAGGTCATCTTAGAAGAGCAGGCAGCACGGTTAACCGCGGAGCCATCTCCCACCCACACTTAGTGTTTTAATTAGCCACTTGGGTTGCTTCTCCTCTGGATAGCGTGGTGTTCTGTTTCCACTGGACTGTCAAGCTCCCCCTGGTTTTGAGCGTCTGGCTATGTTCTGTTCTGCACATTCCGGAGTCGGAGTCTCTACTTGAGCTCTGCCCTTAACTCTTTCACTTCCGAAGAAACGGTGGGATTGTCCTTGTTTTCCTTGCCGTGTTGTGTGTGTTTCTTTGGTTTTGAAGCTCTGTTTTTCACATTTCAGTGTTAATTTGGTAGGTGTGCAATGTCAGATGGTTTGGCTAATCCCAAACAATGAGCTAACCGTCCAACACCCAGGTCTTTAACAGTCCTGTCCTTTCCCCAACTAATTTGAAATGCCATTTTTGTAGACACTCAAGGTCCCTGCGGGCCTGTGGCTCTGCTTGGAGGCTCTCTTTCCAGAGTCACACCACTCTAGTGACTCTTGATTGTGATAGATTTTGCTGTGTCGGTGATGTAAGAATTGCGTTCTCTCTCTCTCTCTCTCTCTCTCTCTCTCTCTCTCTCTCTCTCTCTCTCTGTGCATGTGTGTGTGTGTGTGTGTGTGTGTCTGTGTGTGTGTCTCTGTGTGTATGTGTGTGTGTGACACAGAGTCTCTCTATTTCCTGGCTGTCCTTGAATTCCTTATGTACACCAGGCTGGCCTCGAGTGCACACATCTTCCTGCGTCGGCCTCTCAAGGGCACCACCACACCCAGCTCTAGTTTGATGATTTGTATAGTCATATAGTCACTGAAAATGGTGATGGGTTCACAGAGCCATTTTTAAGAGTCTGGGATGATGATTTTCTGTAAAGCACCTATGGTGGAGGGGAGCAGAAACCATGTGGGTCTGTTATCCCTGTGCTAAGAGGCTGAGACAGGAGGATCCCTGGAGTTACTGGTCAACAGTCTAAGCAATCCATGAGCTCCAAGTTCACTGTGAGATCCTATCTGAAAATAAGGTAGAAAAGAATAAAGGGAGATACCCGGCATTGACCTCTGCCCTTCACACGCCTGAATACCCACGCGTACACACACAAAGGCATGTCATACATATGAATCAAGTAATTTGGCTCCCTCCCTTCTACTTCTCCCCCTTTAATTTTTCCTATTTGTTCCCCTAGTCTTGATTCTACTTTTATATCATATATATATATATGATACATATATATATATATCATATATATATTTCCATGCATCTATATAATATGCATATATCCAGAGATGAGGAAAACATGTAGCATTTGCATTCTGAGTTTGGCTTATTTCAATTAATACAATGATTTCTGTTTACACCCATTTTATTGCAAACTTCATACATTGATTCTTCTCTATGGCCCCCCAAACTCCATTGTGTAATACACATTACATTGTCTCTGTCCAGTCAGCTGTGGTGGAGAGCTAGGGTAAATAGTGTTGCAATGGAACTGGGTAGTCACGTGTCTCTAACGTACTGAATTTTCCTCTTCCTTCATCTTCCTTCCAAGACTTCATCTTAATTATTTAAAATTCCGAGTAAACTTGAGAGTGAATTTTCCACAAGTAAGTTTTACAGTGGCAACATACGATTTCTGGATGAAGGCAAAGAGAATTTTATCTCAATTAGAAGCCCACGCATTAAAGCAAAGTCCAGTGGTTTATACCTGTGATCCCAGCGGCCAAAGCAGGGAGATCGCTGAGTTCAAGGACAGCAGCAGAGCATGACCTTGTCTCATAAAATCAAAATGAAGATCAACAGCAACAAAACCACTTCACAAACAGCTTCAGGCAGAAAGGGTCTTTCTGGACGAGGTAGGAAGGGAAGTCAGGGAGCCCTTCAGGGTCCTGTGTGAGAGGGGCCAGAGGAACCCTGTTTGTCTGAAGATTGGGTTTGTAGCTTCCCGGTTTGTTTAATTATCGTCTCTGCTCCCATTGATAGCTTGTCCAATTTAAAACTAATTTTTTATTGAAAAATAAAATAATATTTTGTAATAATAATAAAATAAAATAATTTAATTTAAAAATAATGATTTTATTTTTAAATTAAATATGTAAAATTAAAACATTAAATTAAATTAAAACATTTAAAAATAATTTAAGTGTATTATCTCTTCCTCTCCCTTCCCAGCACAGGACCTCTGGAAGGTCTACTTTGTTGGTCCCTGTGTCCTCAGACTTCACAATTGATACATTGATAAATATGTATTGAACGGTTGAATACATAAGATTGTCCTTATTGACATAAATGAGATGGTATTGTACTATTTTTGAACAGTAGTGTTTTTTCAATATATTTCAAAAGTATTGTATTTTTTTACATTTATCTATTTTATGTATATGAGTGCACTGTAGCTGTCTTCAGACACACCAGAAGAGGGCATCAGATCCCATTACAGATGGTTGTGAGCCACCATGTGGTTGCTGGGAATTGAACTCAGGACCTCTGGAAGAGCAGTCGGTGCCCTTAACCGCTGAGCCATCTCTCCAGCCCTTAATTTACCATTTTGTAATTGATGGTTTGTTCACTCGAAACTTAATGGCATGAGGAAATTTTCACTTAATCTTATTCCAAACAAATAATCTGTAGCCACCAGTATGTTTAAGCTTATCACCACAGCAGGAATGTCCCTCACGGGATGGAGGACTGGCTCAGTAGAGCACCCATCACTCTTTACAGGACCTGAACCCTAGCAGCCATTCTGCATGGCTCACAACCACCTGCTTCTAACTCCAGCTCCAGGGGATCCAACAGCCTCTTCTGGCCTCTGTGGGCACAGTTTACACACTCGGGGCAGGGTGGTGGTGGTGGCTAGTTCTAGAATGTGGCTGACCATGGCCCTGTTGCTGTACACACGTGTCTGATAGTGAGTGTACCCTCATCTCACCTCTGGCACTGCCACTTGAGCACGCTCCATTTCTGACGTCACCGTAGTCCACTTATTTACTTAGCGTTTTAGGATAGTGCACTTTTGCACATTTATTTATTAACTGGGGGGGGCGTGTATGTGAAGGTCAGAGGATGATTTTCAGGAATTGGTTCTCTTCCACCATGTGTGTCTGTTCCAGGACTTGAACTCAGGTCATCAGGCTTGGCAGCAAACACCTTTACATGCTGCGACATCTTTGTGGCTCTAAAATTGAATACTCACTTTAGTCTCATTTGAGCCATGTAAAATCGTTTTGTTTTAGTTGCTTTCCTGTTGCTGTGATAAAACACCAGGACCAAGGCGACTCATAAGAGAAAAGGTTTATTTGGGCTTCTGGTTCCAGAGGAATCGGAGTTCATCACCATCCTGGCAGGGGAAGTATAGCAACAGGCAAACATGACAGCTCGACTAGCAAACTGAGACTCACATCCTGAACGGCAATCACTAGGCAGAAAGTGTGTACTGGGAACTCTCAAAGCCTGCTCCAGGCGACTTCCTCCAGCAAGACCACACTTCCTAGAACCAAACGTCGCCTCCTTCTGGAGACTAAGTGTTCAAACCAACCATCTGAGTCCATGGGGGACAATTTCATTCAAATTTAACCTACACATGGATTAAACTGTTCCTAGCAAACATTAAAATAAGTTTCAAAATGGCAGGCATTTCTCATGTGCTGTTTTAAATCATCTTATAGCCACAGGGTACACAGAGACGCAGGGGACCACTACTGTCCTCTCTCTCCATTGACGAATCTGTGTATTTGGTGACAACATAGAACCCTGGCTTTGTTCTTTGTTTCTGTTGTGGTTAGCTTCATATTTTGAAATCCTTTTAGAGCCACAAGAAGTGGTACAACCGGTGCAGAAAGATCTCAAGTAACCACCACCCTGCCTGGCTTCCCTCATCAGGAGCATTTGCAGCACATCATCAAAGTCAGAGGACAGAGTCAGGCCTGGTGGTGCACAATTGTAATCCCAGCAGTCAGGAGCCAGGAGCCAGGAGAGTCAAAAGTTCAAGACCAGTTCAGGGTACATAGAGAGTTCCAGACTAACTTAGATTTCAGGAGTTTTGCCTCAAAACACACAGTAAAGCAAAAAGCAAACAAGAAAAATCACATAGAAAATTGTGAGTGGGGAAGGCTGAGAAACAGCCATCGACCTCCCGAGCTCCATCCTTTGTGCTGTCCCTCACTGCGTGTCTAACAGTCCTGTGACTCCTCCTCTCACTCATACCTCCATAAAGTGGCTGAAATGCAGAAGCGTTGTCTCAGCACGAAGGCCTTTTTCCTTTCTTAAAAAATTTTAAAGACTTATTTTATTTTTAATTCTATAGTATGTCTCTGTGTGGTATGGCACAAAAGTACAGGTGCCCTCAGAGGCCAGAGGCAGACGCCTTGCAGGTAGAGTTACAGGCAGCCGTAAATTCTGACCTGGCTGCTGGGAACCAAAACCAAGTCCTTTCCAAGAGCAGCAAGTGTTCTTAACTTGAGAGCCATTGCTGTCCTGAAGTTGTACCCATGTAATCCAGGGTGTCTTTGAACTCATTTTGCATGTATGTAAATGTCTTGCCTGCAGGTATGGCTGTGCACCACATGCATGTAGCGCCTGGGATGGCCAGAAGGGGGCATCAGATCCCCTGGAACTAGAGTCACAAATGAGTGTGCTGAGATTAGAACCCGGGTCTTCTGGAAGAACAACCGGTGCTCTTAACCACTGAGCCACGACTTTTTCCAGGTCCGGCTTCTTCACTGTGTGCACCGAGCTTATCAACACTGATCCTTCTTCTCTGATGAGCAGCATCTCGTCGTATGGTTTTAGCATGGTGCTGGAAAACATCTTATTTCCTTTTGGAGGCCAATAAAAAAAAAAGTGGGGCCTGGGGTGTAGCTCAGTCTATCATGCATGAAGAGGACTTGTCTATCATGCATGAAGCCCTGGGTTTAATTCAGAGTACCAAACAAACCAGGCATGGCGGATAGAATATGCTTGGAATCCCAGCAGGAAGGTCAGGAGTTCAAGATTGTCCCCAGCTACACAGAGCTTGTGGGCAGCCTAGAGTCATGAGAGTCCATCTAGAAAACAAAACAGGTCCTGGAGAGAGGGCTCATCAATTAAGGGCACTGGCTACTCTTCCAAAAGACCTGGGTTCAGTTCCCAGCACCCACATGGCAGCTCACAACCACCTCAAGTCCAGTTCCAGGGGATCAAACGCCTTCTTCTGCTCTCTGCCGTAGTGATTTCCCTCCACCCACCCCACATCACTCCCACCCCACTCACCTGCTTCCAGGGCTGACTGAACATGAAGGTGAGATGGACCAGAGCCAGAGCTCACCCTGAAGGCTGAACATCCACTGAAGCAAACAGGAGCCATAAAGTCAGGGCACGGGAAGGAGCGGCTAAGGCTACTGATCTGGAGCCGAGATTCTAAAAGTAGGACCATAGTCCTCTGGGGCTGAAAGACGGGCAGCATCCCAACAGATATCCTGTCTAGTGTTCTCCAAAGGAACAATGGGCTTCTCCAGAAGATTCCTTCTTTACTCATTGCTAAACTCTTGGCTGAGACTTGTCGACTGCTATAGTAAGGATGGCCCGCGTGTGCTCATGAAGCAAGGCTGGACCGCAGCTGTGGTTTCCATGCTGGGGATTGAACCTTGTGCCTCCTCGGCAAGCTGCTCCACTGACCTACATCTCCAGACCCTGCTTGCTGCTGCTTCTGTTTGTGGAGAAAGGCTCTCACCATGGAGCCTGGGCTAGCCTTGAACCTGAGTCTTCCTGCTAGTATCACCCTAGTGGTGGGACTTCTTATTACCGTTGGCATAATCAGGGCGTATCAGGGTTTATTGAATGCTGACAGTGGGACCTTCAGGAAGTTACTTAAAACTTGCTCCTCCTCTGTAAAGTGGGAAATGACAGTTCCATCTCCATGGAGACACTGGGAAGGTTCAAACTTAAGACCAACACCAGACCCAGGGCAGGGATTGCCTACATTATGACTAGAGTCACTACCCTCTTAGCCCCACCCTCACACCTCTGGACTCCTTCACAAGTCTCCTGCTTTTAAATCTTTTAAAATTAATTACATGTAAATGCTATGGGGACATATGTGCACGTGTGTATGTGTACCCATGAGACCAAAAGAGAGTGTAGGATCCCCCAAAGGGGAGTTGTAGGTGTTGTGAGCCTCCAAACGTGTGCTGGGAACAGAACCCAGAGTTTTTTGTTTGTTTTTGTTTTTTGTTTTTTGTTTTTGTTTTGTTTTTTTGTTTTTGTTTTTGTTTTGTTTTGTTTTGTTTTGTTTTGCAAAAACAGTAACTACTTTTCACTACTGAGCAGAATCTACAGCCTTATCTCACCCTTCTTAGGATTTGGCACAGAAGCCAGTCTAGGAGTAGCTTCCCAGCACACAGCAAACGCCACCTCTGCGCCCCCTGGTGGAAGTGGAAGGTTCTTGTGCAGGAGGTGGCATTTGCAGGGGCTTCCTGAACAAGGGCTGCCTAGTTGCTAAATTATTGTTATTGTCGTTGTTGTTGTTTGGTTTGTTTTGTTTTAAGACGGGGTCTCTTATGTGCCAGGCTGGCCTTGAACTCCTGGCCCTCCTGCTTTCACGTCCCATGTGCTGGGATTGCAGGGGTGCAGCACCATGTCCTCCTGAGGTGGTGGTAAGCTTTCCAGGCTGCTCTCCTCCTCTAGTGGGGACCTGCTGCTACTTCTCTTTTGTGGTGGATGGCTCACAGGTACAGTGCTGCCTGATTCACTGTCGGTTATTGCCCGTGCTAACAGATCCGTGACAGAGAGCTTAGATTAAAGCCTTTCCCTTCCCCGCTGCTCTGTGCTGATGGTGATCATGGGCTGCAGGTCTTTGGCACTTCTTAGATGGACTCCAAAGCACCAGAGAGGCTGTGAAAACACACTAAAGCCCGAGGTGGCTCAGGAGTTCGGGGACACAGCAAGCGCAATAGTTCCCTGGAAGATAACCCACCCAGCAGCCTGGCAAGGTGGTACCAGTCCTTGGGCGCCTCCTGGGGTTTTCAGTTCCAAATGTGCCCCCTTGTTCACATCCACTAACCTCCTTATGGACCCCAGGAGGGAACAGGGCTCCGAGTCTCCAGAAAGCCTTCTATGACTGACCACATTCAGTTCTAATCCATCTCCTCTGGACGTGAGGCCTTGTCTCTGGTCTGTGCCAGTTATTCCTTACTCTGCAGAGAGAACAGAATCCTGGATGAACCAGTGTGAGTCATTTCTGCCCAGGCCATGAGAGCCGACCTGACATTTTTGTTAAGGCTCACTCACTCTTCTCCCTCCCTCCCTCTTCCCCTCCCCCTCCCTCTCCCTGCCCCTTTTCTTCTTTCTTCTTTCTCCTTCCTCCCTCTCATCACCCCATCTTTTCTGTCTCCCTCCCCCTCTCTTCCTCCTCCACCTTTCTCTCATTCCTTCCCTATCTACTATCTATCTATCTATCTATCTATCTATCTATCTATCTATCTATCCATCCATTCATATATCTCCAAGCACATGACTCCCTGCATGGGGTTGCCAAGGAAGCTCAGCTCAGAGAGGCTCAGCAAGCTCTCTCAGATTAAGTGTTCAGGCAGGGTCCTGAAGATTCCTGAGAGAACCCTATATGAGGTTATAAGTTCAAGGTCAGACTGAGCTACACATGGAAACCCTGTGAAGAAGAGGAAGAAAGAAGAGGAGAAAAAACACAGATGATCTGGCCCAGCTAGTGAATTAACCTAGCTCTCTTCATGGTCCTTGCAGATGCCAAGGGGACCATTCGGGAAATTGTCCTGCCCAAGGGCCTGGACCTCGACCGACCCAAGAGGACCCGTACCTCCTTCACAGCAGAACAGCTGTATCGTTTGGAGATGGAGTTCCAGCGCTGCCAGTATGTGGTGGGCCGAGAGCGCACAGAGCTGGCCCGCCAGCTGAACCTCTCTGAGACTCAGGTGAGAGCCAGGCCAGGCTTCCATCATCTGGTCCTGGTGACCTCCTTGGTGTATGGTGAACACCACATACCTAGGGAACTCCTTGGTGTATGAGGCCAAGGGCTGACATAGAGGGGCATGACTTGGGAGGAACATACACACATGAGGGAAAAGCTTAGAAGTATAGGTAAGGCACAGCCAACAGTGCCAACAAGAGGTCTGGGCTGGGAGTGGTGGCACACACCTGTAATCCTAGCGCTCGGGAGTGCAGGGAGCATGAAGACCTGGAAGCCAGCCTGGATGACATAGTGAGACCTGATGTCAAAGCAAACACCATTTAAAAGATAAAGAGGAAAGGAAGGGAGGAAGGAAAGAAATGGGAGAAGATTCCACGGATAAAAGTACTTGGACAAACATAAAGATCTGGGTTCAAGTCTCTAGAACACACATTAAAAGCTCTGAGTGCCTGTAATCCCAATGCTCCATGGGGAAACGGGAGACAAACCAACAAAGGCCACACCTCCTAATCCTTCTAATCCTTTCAAATAGTGCCACTTCCTGGTGGCTAAGCACTCAAATATATACTCTATGGGGATCTTTCTTTTCAAACCATCCAAGAGATATTGTCAGGTAAGGTGCCTTGGGATAGTGATCACTTGGCTTCCGGGAGCAAAGATTCCAGGGAGTACCAGGCACAATGGCAAGAGCCTGCAGTCTCAGGTTCTTAGGAGGGTGAGGTGATAGGATCATGACCCAAGAGTTTAAGACCAGTCTTAGCAGCCCAGGGTGAACCCAGATAATAAAAACAAAGGATTCTGGGAAGAAATGAACCATGACAGACTTCTCTCTTCTTCTAGGTCCTTTCTCAACCTCTGTCACCTTCCCTTCATCTTGAGGTGACTGAGTTCCTCTTGTGTAAAGGAAGGGCCAGTCCCAGTGAAGGGCTGCTATTTTAACAGTAGTATGCTGGTTGGGGATGTGACTCAGTTGGTAAAGTGTTGGCTTAGTATACATGATGCTCTGGGCTGGATCCCCAGACTGTATAAACTGGGTGTGGTGCTATACACCTGTAACCCCAGCACTCTTGAGCTGGAAGTAGGAGAGTCAAGAGTTCAAGGTTATCCTTGGCTACATAGTGAGTGGGAGGCCAGTCTGGACTACATGAGACTGTGTCTCACACCATGCCCAGAAGAAATGAGAAAGGATGGAGTTTGAGTGAGGGAAAGGTGAGGTGCTGAGTCAGTGGTCCTCTCCCTCAAATGGCCAATGGATGGGCTGAGGACAAGTTGCCAAGCCCCAGGGCTCACTGGGACACCAAGTAGCTTCGGCAATTGTCTTTAGTACCAGTCCATTGCCCTGCCTTAGAACAGCAGACTAGAGGGGCTACTCTAGCGTAGGAACGAAACCCACCTTCCACACTCCAGACTCAGTATGAGCCCATGGCCTTTAAAAGATGAATGTCTAGTATCATCCCTGCATTCAGGAGGCTGAGGCAGGAGAAAGCAGAGTTCAAAACCAGCCTGGGCTTTATAGGAAGACCTTGTCTGATATCTAAATTGTTATTAATGTCATTTTTTTTTGAGTGAACAGCCTTAGAATTGAGCACTACCTTTAGGCCCAAAGAGATATTCTCCTGGGGTCAGAGGTAGAGCTTCCCAGACCTGGAATCTGTGGGCCTTGGTGAGCCAGTATCAGAACATGAAAGCCACCAAGCATTCCTTGAGATCCAGGTGGCCAAGGTGGGAACACTCAGAGACCCTCTGCAGGGTACTAAGGAGCCCGGCTGGGGCAGGTAATGCCCAGGAAACTCCACAGGGACGGGCCCTGGCTCTCCAGGAGTCGGCGGCAATGGTTTCCTGCAAGAGGGACAGAGCAGAGGCAGACAGAATCAGTACAAGAGACAGAAGAAACCAAAGGCTTCTGGAGGAGAAGGGATGGTTCAGGGGTCTCTGAGCCTTATGAAGCAGCCTCCGGAAGCCCTGGGACTGCTGGTGGGACACAGAGAGGCACCCGTGTCGGGAGTGCTCTACCAGCAGCACACTGGACATTTCTGGAAATCCTGATGCCTCCCTCCTGACCCAACTCTAATAGAAAGTTTCCAAATGAGCACAGGGCACTGGGTTTACAATGTACACAGGGAATGTGTGTGCAGCCAGGCTTAAGAATCCACACACGACAAATGAAAAGCCAGGTCCCAGCCCCAGCCCAACCTTCCCTCCCCTTCCCTCCACCTCTGGTCAACCCAGGCTTTCCTCTCCTTCTGCACACAGAACTCTGCTTGCTGGAAAGGGCATAGTGGGGCACACCCTCCGTCTGCATTGGCCACACCCCTTGTCATTGTCATCCCCCTCTGCCCACAGTCGCTTTGTTCCTTTCCTAGCACAGGGGTCATGACTTTGGAGCCCTTCTCTCGTGGCAGGACCTCTGAGGTCCTATGGAAGCCAGAGAGGATGAGAAAGGCTTCCGGCCCTCCCCTTCAAGGCCTCTGGGCCACGGTTCCTACTCTTCTGCTGCCGCATGCTGTCCCTGCTCATGTATGCGTAGTATATGGGACACAGGATGTGGAGCTCAGTGGATAGTTTGTCCAGCATGCACACAACCCTAGGTTGTATCCCTAGCAAGGTGTGCAACTGGATGTGAAGGTACAGGTCTATAAGGCAGCACTGTAACCCCAGCAAGGGGTTCAAAAGTTCAAGGTCATCCTCAACTACATAGCAAATTCCAGGCCAGTCTGCGATACTTGTCTAAATAAACATAAATAAATAAGTAGCCTTTAGTTGCTTGGCTTGGATCGCAGTTTAGAGTTCTGGGCCAAGGGCAGTTGAGAATTACCTACATATAAGTGATGCCTAAGACCAGACATCTGGCTTAGAGCAAAGGACCTGCAAACCCTACCTTCTCCTGTAAGCCAATCTACTCCTGTGGGCCAGAGTCAGAGCGGCAGTGAGTGAGTGCTTATGCCTTGAGACTTGACTCAGCTCCTGAGAATAGCCTGGTGTGAGAGGACACTAACAATCTGCTCTTCTTTCCTCTCCTGTCCTCCCCACCCTTTGCCCTGTTACCCTACCCCACCTCGGAACTTCCTCTCCTTTCATCTTGGCTCCGCCTCCTGCTCCTCCCCTTTCCCTTTCTGCTACCCGGTGTGCCCTCTGCCCCAAGGTGAAGGTCTGGTTCCAGAACCGCCGCACCAAGCAGAAGAAGGACCAGAGCAGAGACCTGGAAAAGCGGGCATCCTCCTCCGCCTCCGAGGCCTTTGCCACCTCCAACGTTCTGCGACTTCTGGAACAGGGCCGGCTGCTCTCCGTGCCCAGAGCTCCCAGCCTCCTAGCACTGAGCCCTGGCCTGCCAGGTCTAACCGCTGGCCACAGGGGCACCTCCTTGGGTGACCCCAGGAACTCCTCCCAACGCCTCAATCCAATGCCCTCAGCCTCAGCGTCGTCCCCTCTGCCACCCCCTCTGCCAGCCGTCTGCTTTTCCGCAGCTCCACTCCTGGACTTGCCCGCCAGCTACAAACTGGGGTCCTCGGCTTTTGAGCCCTACAGCAGACTAGAACAACAGAAAGTAGGCAGCCCTGGCCAAAGTGACAAGAAAGCTGACATTTAAGAGTCCCATCCCCGTGTGACACTGAGTCCCCAGCACAGCACTACCCTAGCCTCCTGGCCCCTGTGGACTATACTGAGCAGGCCTGGAAGAGGAAGGATGGGCACAGCATGAGCCTCTCCACCTGCCCTCAGCTCAGAGACTGAACCAAAATGACTTTGTACTCTCTGATGTGTGAGTGCTATGTGCGTGCGTGCGTGTGTGCGTGTGTGTGTGCGTGCGTGTGTGCGTGTGTGTGTGCATGAGAAAGAGAGAGAGAGAGAGAGGGAGAGAGAGAGAGAGAGAGAGAGAGAGAGAGAGAATGTGTCACTGAAATAAAGAAGGGAACTGTCCCAGCATCACCAACTCTCCCTGCTGTCCCTGTCCTCAATGTTAGCAGAATGGGAACCACAAAAGGGAGGGGGTAGGCACAGTCATGGATCCACCATTAACAGCTTCCATCCAGGTGCCACAGCCCTGAAGCACCCGTGCTTTCCCTGGTTAAGATGTCACTTCTATGTAAGCTTTCCTTTCAAACTTCAAAATACTCATTTCATGGGCAGTAAGCCCTTCAAGGAGCTGAACGGTACATAGTGAAAGATCTGAGAGGGATCAGAGGAAAGCCAGAGCAAGACTGCGGTCTGGAGAGGGCCTGTGCAACATGAAGCACTCAGAAAAAGCTCATCTTCTTCAGTTTGTTTTCATGCAACCTTTGTTGGTAGCAATGATTACAGGTTCTCAGGAAGTTGTCCACCCACTGTACCACTAACTTTTCCAGTTACTGCAACAGCACATGTAGCAGAAGCGAGGTGAGGAAGGAAAGGTTTATTTGGGCTCGTTTATTTTATTGAAGGTGCAGTCCATCTTGGTGGGAAGGCATAGCCACAGAAGTGAGGCAGCTGGTCACACTGCACCCTCAGTCAGGAAGCTGGGGTGAATGCTGGTGCTTAGGTCTCTTTCTCATTTAATGTCTTCAGTCTGGGACCCCAGTCTGAGGATTGCTGTCTCCACATTCAGGTTGGGTCCTCTCTCCTCAGTTAAAACCCTGGAAATGCCCTGACAGATATCCAGAGGGATGGATAGTAGGATGACTCTAAATCCCATCAAAGTGACAATCGATTACCCATCATCCCCCTCACTGCTAATCTGGCACATAAACGTCACTTCTCAACAACACCATTCCACCTTGGGCTCTAAAGTCTGATGTAAAGTTAAAGTGTGTTTAATCCATCTTTAAGATTCTTAAAGTCTTCACAATTCCACTGTTGCTCAAAGTGTGGAGATTCAGACAAACACAGACAAAATAACGGAAAGACCCTATTTTTAAAAATTACATACTAATTTTTTTGTCTTTTTGTTTTTGTTTTTGACACTGGGTTTCCCTAGTTGTCCTGGAAACCACTCTGTAGACCAGGTTAACCTCAAACTCAGAGATCCTCCTGCCTCTGCCTCTGCCTCTGCCTCTGCCTCTGCCTCTGCCTCTGCCTCTGCCTCTGCCTCTGCCTCTGCCTCTGCCTCTGCCTCTGCCTCTGCCTCTGCCTCTGCCTCTCTGCCTCTCTGCCTCTCTGCCTCTCTGCCTCTCTCTCTCTGCCTCTCTGCCTCTCTGCCTCTCTGCCTCTCTGCCTCTCTGCCTCTGCCTCTCTGCCTCTCTGCCTCTCTGCCTCTCTGCCTCTCTGCCTCTCTGCCTCTGCCTCTCTGCCTCTCTGCCTCTCTGCCTCTCTGCCTCTCTGCCTCTGCCTCTCTGCCTCTCTGCCTCTCTGCCTCTCTGCCTCTCTGCCTCTCTGCCTCTCTGCCTCTCTGCCTCTCTGCCTCTCTGCCTCTCTCTCTGCCTCTCTGCCTCTCTCTCTGCCTCTCTGCCTCTCTGCCTCTCTCTCTGCCTCTCTCTCTGCCTCTCTCTCTGCCTCTCTGCCTCTCTGCCTCTGCCTCTGCCTCTGCCTCTGCCTCTGCCTCTGCCTCTGCCTCTGCCTCTGCCTCTGCCTCTGCCTCTGCCTCTGCCTCTGCCTCTGCCTCTGCCTCTGCCTCTGCCTCTTGGGTGCTGGGATTAAAGATGTGAGCCACCACTACACACTGTCAACACATGGCGGCACAGAGTAAGTTTTCCTGTTCCAAAAGGGATGAATGGGCCTGTCTTATTGTTCCATTGTTGTGAAGAGACACCATGATCAAGGCAGCTCTTATAAAGGAAAACCTTTCACGGGGGCTGGCTTACAGTTTCAGAGGCTCAGTGCATTTTCATCATGGCTTGAAGGCAGCATGCAGGCAGACATGGTGCTGGAGAAGGAGTTCTACATCTTGATCTGCAGGCAGCAGGAGGGGGATTGTCTTCATCAGGCAGCCAGCAGGAGGCTCTGATTCCACACTGGGCTGAGCTTGAGCATAGAAGACCCCAAAGCCTGCCTACACAGTGACACACTTCCTCCAACAAGACCACACCCACTCCAATAAAGCCACACCTCCAAATGGTGCCACTCCCTATGAGCCAAGCATTGAAGCACATGAATCTATGGGGCCAAACCCGTTCAAACCACCACATAACAAGAAAAGACTGGGCCAAAAAAAAAAAAAAAAAAAAAAAAAAAAAAAGACCAGAGTCCAGCAGGGTAAATACAAATCCTGTAGCTCTGACATCTGGGACCAAGAATCCAGACAGAGATGTCAAGGTGCCAATGGGCTTGGGTAGCTCTGTCCCTTAGTTCTGCCACTCACAGTAAGCTAACTCAATTTATGCCAACAGCTTTCCTCAACAGACACTAATGGCCTGACATCTCTATTACAACTTAAGCTTTACCCTCACAGTTTCATACAATGGCTTCTCAAGGCCTCTTTGCAGGGGATTCAAACTTGCCACACGTGAACTGGCCTTAAAAGCTTTCTAGAACCTTGTGCAAGCCTCCACAGCTGTGTAACACCTACATTTTATGCCTGTAAAACCAGCAAGGAGTGGATGCTACTACCAAGTTCTGCTATCTGCCTGAGATGTGGTCTGGCCTCTTCTCCCACAGTTGGAGTAGGCTCTGTTCTCTCCAGCAGTCAAAGATCAGAAAACACTTGGGGATTCCTCAGTGCAGGCTCTCTCCTGTCAAATGAACTTGCATTTTCACAACTTGGGGCCTCTGATAGGTGAGCTTGCCTTCTGAGCCCATTTCCTATTGTCCCAGAGCAGAATACCAGGTTCTCTTTAAAGGTTCAAACATCTCTCACAGTTCTGCTTTTTGATCCTGCTTCAACTGTAACTCTAAACTCTCCCTCTTCTTTGAGAAACTGCACACTTCATATCTTTGCTCTGCCTGCTGCCATTGCTCACTGCAGAAGAGAGATGAGCAGAAACCATGCTGCAGCCTGAATGCTGTCCTGCTGTATTAATTACTTTTCTAGTGCAGTGATAAGACACCACGACCAAGGCAATGTGTAGACGAGTTGCAGAGAATTAGAGTCTATGGCCATCATGGTGGGGTGGCATGGCAGTAGGCAGGCGTGATGTTGGAGCAGCTGCTGGAAACTCACATCCAGATCCACAAGCAGGAAGAAGCAGACAGAACACTCGATGCAAGTCCTTTGAAACCTCAAAGCCCACCCCAAGTGCCACCTCCTCCTAATCCTTCCCATATTAGTTACTTCTTCATTGCTATGACAAAGTATCTGGAAGAAGAAACAATGAAGAAAAACCTTATTTTGGTTCACGGTTTGAGATTGCAATTCAGTATGGTAGGAAGGCATGGTGGTTGTAGGAGGGGGATGGGCTGGCTATACTTTCTAGGTGATTCTAAGTCTTGTCAACTTGGCAGTCAAAGTTAACCATCACAGTTAATTACCCACAATAACAGCTTTTTAAATATGTAGCAAAATTTCACACAGAAAGGTAACAGGGGACCACAGGCATAAGCTTACATGATTTCTTCAGCTATGTAGATTTATGGACGCATGCAAACAGGAGTCTGCTCCTTATTAGCCACACACAACCCCCAACCGAAGAGTTCTTTTACAGAATGGGAGGCATGAGAGGGGGAGCAGAGACCTGAAGTGGACAATGCTGGAGAGAGTGGCAGGGAAGACAGCACAGACTGATTTAAGGGACGTGGTAGCTTACTGAAGCAGGTGGCCTGTAACTGGCCAGGAGATGGCCCTCAAAGATGACAAGATGATGGAATTGGAGAGGAAAGGGTATCTAGGTGTGGCTCAGGACAAAGGGTGCAGGTTGAGAAGACAACCTGCCAGAAATAGGGCATGAGGAAACCAAAGAAACATAAGGTGGGGGACAAGGACTTGTTAAAAGAAGGAAAGCTGAAGCCACACTCACTATGGAAACTGTGCTGAGAGACATCTGGGCACCTTGCTCTGCCATTCATTGCAAGCTTTCGGGACTGAGTGGGGCAGCCACTACAGGCCCTGCTGAGCCTGTGCCTGAGAAACCTTGGGAACTGGTGCGTGCCAGCTTCCCTGTTTACAGTCAACCTGGCAGAGGAGGGAAGCAGAGACATAGGGAAGGGGAGGGGTGGCCGCTGGCACAGGCTGAGCAGCCAGCTCTAGCTGAAACTGAAGTCTTAGAGCTACCACCAGTCTCCTCAGGCACTGACTGCAGCTCTCCACACGCCATGGCCACACAAGTAGACGGCAGGCCCTCGGGATTCACTAGCAATAGCTGCGACCCAGGCACAGCCCGAGAGCATGTGCAGGTTGTGACCCGAAACTACATCACCCACCCCCGTGTCAGTGAGTATTCACGTCCAACTGGTGAGGGAGTGGGCTGCTGGGATCATTGCTTTTTGCCTCAGAAACAGGACCAAGACCTAGGGAGATCAGGAGCTATGAGTCCAGAAGAACTCTGCAGCATCGCCTCTAGATAGAGCCTGTGTGCCTGGGTCACCTCTGCAGGTGGCAGGATGGAGGTCCCTATTCAGGCTGGCCCAGAGGAGAGGGCTGAGTTATCATCAGGATCCTAAGATCCAAAGTCCAGAGAGAGCCTGAGAGACAGTCTGACAGACAGACACAGACAGACAGACAGACAGACAGACAGACGACAGACAGACCCAGACAGACCTAGACAGAGACAGCTTGAGTTTGAGACAAAGACAGAGACAGAGGAAGGGAGGGAGGGGGGGGAGGGAGGGAAGGAGAACACAGGCGAGCGTGTATGAGTGGGTACAGAGTGATCTGTACTGATGTGTATAGCAGTATAGTCGGTGGGCACTTGGCTTGAGGAATTCAGTATCTGGTGTGTTGTGCCAACGGATGCCTGCATCACCTTCTAGGGGGAAAATCTATCCATAAAGACATGTACTAGAAGGGCATTCTCCACTTGGGGGCAGGGGCACAAGACATGTAACAGCATGTGTGTGCATGTTTGTACACACAGGGTGGAGGTGAGGTGTGTGTGTGTGTGTGTGTGTGTGTGTGTGTGTGTGTGCCTGAATGTGATGCACATGTGTGTTCAAGTGGATTCACGCTTACATGAAGTGTAACTGCAGTAATGAGTGTATACTGTTGGGGTAAGAACATGTACTGGTTCACACATGGTGTGCCTTTCTCATCTGGTCAGTAGGCAACTGTGCCTGATCTGGAGGGGTAAGTCACGCCAGTGTCGAAAACCTGGCAAGGCCCACAGGGCCAAAGCCACCCCTCACGTTCTTGTCCAAGGTCACTCTCCCTGGCCTGATAGTCCAGCTTTCTGGAGTAAACCAGCCTGAGTAGCCCCAGCTGACCAGAGCCTGAGGCTCCTTAACAGGATGTGCTGGGGGAGGGGAAGGAGCTAGACACAGCCACTCCTTCACCCTGACTCCAGAGTCACCCAACCCCACAGAGGAGGTGCAGTATACATTCAGGGCGCCCCATGGCTGAGCTCAGAGCAAGCAGATTGTCTTTCAGCCTTCAGGGACCATGGCCCTGGGTGCTGGGACTGTCTGGGGCTGCCATGGGCACAATGTGCACCAACTAGGGAGAAAGGTGCAAGGGGGCAGGCCCGGTTTCTCACAGAGGCCAGAAGGCCCTGCCTCAGGAACACAGAGTCCAGAGATAGCCCCCTAGGCAAAAGCTTGGGTCATGAGAGCCCAGAAATCAGTGGAGAGAGGGCACCATTGTGCCCAGGTTTGGGGCTATTCGATACTCTGCCCCACAGACTCTCCCACCTTCGTGCAAAGGAGAGCTGCCAGGTTGGGTGGGGCAGATGTCTGCACCTCCCGGCTCAGCTTTCCTTCTGGAATGTGGCCTTACAGGGATCCACAAAGGATCTCCTGGTACAACCTTTGTGTGCCACACCTCACCCACCATGTATTCCTCCAGGTAGGAGGGCTCAAGCTAAAGCAGCCTCTCCCCAGTTTCCTCCTACTGACCATGTTTATTGTCAACACCCTGTACGTTGTGACAGTCTCCCCCCACCCAAGACAATAAGGCCATGCTCACAGTGACGCAGCAAAGGCTACAGAAGGATGCACTCCAGGTTCTGCTGTGGTACCGTCCATCACCTTACCACAGGCTGACAGTCCTCACAGGATATCCCTAGAGGCCTGGCTAGCCCTCCAAGGACACCTTCCTAGACTGGGTCAGCCTAGCTCCCCATTCCCCCTCCATTTATCTTGGGTATCTGGGAGATGTTCTTCCTGGGAAGTGTGGCTGTTGTCCGCCTTACACAGGTAGGCTGTCTCCCTTACCCTCCTCTAGGCACTCTACTCTGAAACACCGGTCTCTAGCTCAGGCTGGAGAACTGGACAGGGAGCCTAGGAGATGGGCCACCCCAGAGGGTCAGGGTCCCAAGGGCTCTTGTAGCCTTGCACAGAGGCAAGTCTGATCATCAGAGTCTGGCCCTCACAGGGTACAACTGTGGTGGAAGTGTGTCTTAATGCTATGCTGAGGGACAGAGCTGGCCAGAAAAGAGGGGGAAGAACAAAGATGGGACTGAATATGAGTGCCAGCGATATCCACCTTGGGATCAGGGCCCTCCTTGCCCAGTGGAGCCACCCTTAATCCCGGAGGGTCTCTGCTGATTGTAGAGGTGCAGCTTCATGGGGTCAATGGCTAGACATGCAGCATTGCATGGGGGGGGGGTGTCCAGCTTATGCAAAGGTGCAAAAGGACAATTTGGAGGGATGGAGCCAGGTTATTAACCCAAAGGGGAAGAAGTTACAGTAGGGTCCTAACAAGTAGGTTTGATTCTAAGACCCATCTTCCAACGGTGACCCCTCCCCCAGGGGTGGAGGAGCAGGATCTGCTGCCCTAGGGTTGCCCCAACCCTGGCCTCCAGCCTGCTGGGGAGGAGGGATGTGGGGGGGGGACCAAGATCGGACAGTGCAGGTGTAGCAGGGCCTGCACTAATTAGGGCCTTTTAGGGCCTTGTAGGAGCCCTGCTGCGCCTTTCAAGGGAAGGCCACTGGGTCGTGGGGGTAGGGAGCTCTCTTCCACCCCGCAGCCCCCAAAGCAACTCCAGTGTCAGAGACAATGGAAGGGGTTGGGCAGAGCAGAGAGTGTCTGCTGAGTCTGAGGAAAGTCCATTGAGAGAGTGCCCTGAGGTCAGAGGAGCCAACTCGCTCCTGCCAGCTCACCATCCTGTTTCTTTCTTCAGGGTCAAGTGGGACATCTCTGGGTGGGCGGTGGCCATAATCCCTGAGTGCCCCAGAACCAGCCAAATCTCTCCACTTTAGTTTACCGCTCCATGCAAGGGACACAGTCAGGGTGCCCACCAGCCAGGGAGACCTTTGGAGTTTGGTTTCCCTTTGCACGAGTCCTAACTGGACAGCCCAAACCTAGGGGTGCTGTTGTGTCTATGCACCTAACTCTCAGGAGGATGGCCACAAGCTTGAAGTCACCCTGGTCAATAAAAGGGAATTTGAAGCAAGCCTGCACTGTGAATGCTACCCAACTGTCACTGATCAAGGCAAATAAATGACAACTCAAATGAAACAAGAATGAGACCTTATCAGTCTCCCCCCCCCCTCCCAATAAAGCAGATGGCTCTGAGAAAGTTGGAGTCTACAATCCCTCAGAGAGGTCGGGTAGACATGCTGTAAGAGGTAGGCAAGGGCAAGGCCTGAAATGCCTGCAGTCGCTGTTGAATAGGAAGTGGTACTTGAGTAGCTTTCTAAAGCGAGGGCTCCATAATACAGAGAGAGTTCTGTCTGTCTCCAGTCACTCTGTCATCCCTGCCTAGAGCTGGGTGTGCTGAGATGGCTCAGAGACCTCACAGGGGTCATTATGTGGTCTGACTGAGCAAGGCTATGCTCTCCCTACCTGAGTCCCAGAGGGTCAGCCAGGCCACCAGCATTGCCCCCCACCCTTCCTACTCCATATCAAGCAGGGAGCCCAGCCTCTAGTCCCTAACCTTCATCTCCAGGTACCCCCTCTCCAGGTAAAATTGTTGGATAGAAATGACACAGGGCAGACTATGAAGTATTGAAGATGGGGGGGGGGGGGCAGGCTGTCACAGAAGAAAGCAGAAAGGCTGGCCTCCCAAGATTGTGAGACTTCAAGTGATCCCTTTGGGCTTTATGGTTCTTTTCCCTCCTGAGACAAGGCACTCTGACCCAGACATGCTGCAGTCTCTTGACCCTAAGCTCACCGCTGTCTTCCCCCAAGTCTATGGATCTAGCAAAAGCCAGCTCTCTCAGGCTTGGAAACACTTGCCTGCCTGTCTGCTTCCCATCCTGGTCAGGTGCTGCTACTGGTCCTGCTTCTACTGGTCTCACTAGCTCCACTCTACACCATTTCAGTGTGTAAAATTTCATCAGAGTGTATGTCACGTGGTCCACCAGTCCCCCCCCCCCGCCCCTGCCCTTCCCCTATACACATTCTTTCTCATCTTTTCCTCCATTGTCCTCAGCGGGCAGGAGTTTGGAATGTGGCCCTTGGGCTGGGCATCAGGACTCCCATTTGGCCTGGGACCAAGATGGAGAAACCTGTTGGTTCTGATGTGGGACGCATGGGAATACTGAGTTCATGGAACCAGTTAGTGCCTCCCAGATCAAACAGCCCTATGTATTCCTGTGTCTGCCTTATACTGAGCACAGCAGAGGCCATCCCTGACGGCTCTCCCAACACTGGAAGCCAGCCTGGGAGTCATGAATGTCTCTAGCCTCTCTGTCCCTCAAGGCACTGAGGAGCTAAACAAACAAACAAACAAACAAACAAATAAACAAACAAACCAGGGCTTATTTCAACTCTGCCATGAGCACTTTCCACAACTCCCTGGGGCTGCTTGTAAACCTCCCCTTAACTTGAGGGCATCCCCTACTTGAGGGCATTTCTTCCCTGAGCACCCAATCTGGTCTCATGTCTGTCCCATAGACTCTTCAACTCTTTTGCCTACTGGTTTCACAACTCATCTGCCCATCTTGGCCTCCATGAGACCCATCCTGTTGCTCACCTCACTCGGCTGTCCTGATCCTCCCATCTCAACAGTGTCCCTGTAGTTCCTGATAGTTTCAGTAACACCACGCTCACTCTGTCCTTCCATTGGATAATAGGCCATCCCTTTGAGTCTATTTGCCTTCATTGGTGGTGGTTGGATGGCATTCAACAGCCAGAACAGCCGTGCTCAAAGAAAGGAAGGGAGGAGGAAGAGAGGGAAGGGGCAGGGCCTGGTCTGGTCTGTAAGAAGCCCTTCAGTGGGGAACATTGTGGGTTTCTTCCAAGGATGCTAGAGGTGGAAGATGAGAAGGAAAAGGAACCTCTGGGGGAATGTGCCTGGTGTTGTTTGTAGTGGTCTCCTGTGAGACTAGGTGCTGCAGGAGGAGGCTGAGGGGAGCCATTGGCCATGGTGATAAGGCTGGCCTGAGGGAGAAATGCAGGATAGGAGCTGGCCCTTCACTCCAGCAGGGGCTTCTGGATCCTGCCTCTGATAAGGGTAGGCCTCCTTTAGTGTAGAGGGAAGGGAAGGGATGTGCTGCAGCACTCGCCTGGCTCAGCCTTGAGCTTTGCATGGTCCTTACCCTGGGAAGGTTGGCCTTGCACACTTGTTCCTTCTGGTGCACACACAGTGTGAATGCAGCTTAAATGACTGGGAGGGCATGGACAGGGACACTGACTTCTTCTGGGGCCAGGCATGCTGTGAACCAGTGTGGGCTGATGGGGAGCACAGGGTAGGCCCTCCCCAGATCTGCCACAAGCCTGCCTTTTCCCAGCTCCAGGCCCACTGTGCCCACCTTCCCTGAACTCTGTCATCTGTGAGTGACCCAGTTCCTTCCCAGCATCCCATTCATCTGGTCTGGCTAAATTACTTGTCTAAATTACTGTGTTACTGGTGCACTCCAGAATCCCTGAAAGGGATGAGCCATGGTACTCCCTTACCACAGACCAGGGACCACAGCCTACTCAGAATCCCCAGCTAGCCCCAGCACTTAGCAGGACCAAAGGTGGGCTTCCTGGCTGACAGTCCATGGGTCTTACCCTGGGAGCTGAGCTCTGCTCTCACTATGGTGTGTGTGTGTGTGTGTGTGTGTGTGTGTGTGTCTGTCTGTCTGTCTGTCTGTCTGTCTGTCTGTCTGTCTACACCCTTCCCTCCCCCACAGGATGCCCAGTGAGCTGGTGGGACCTGGTCAGGGCTTGGTGGAGGACACAGAGGGCTACAGCGCCCCTCATCCCACAGAGCTCATCAGTGCAGGGTGAAGGGAGGGCAGTGGGGGCCTGGGGAAGGGTCCAGGAGGCCACAGCTGTGGCCCAGAACCTTTTGGAAAATTTGAGTGGAGTTGGGTAAGGGGAGTAGAAGAGGTGGGGGTTGAGGCCAGAGGGGAAGCACATGGGGTAGGGAGCTCAGCAGGCCTGGGCAGGACTCTGAGGAGGCCTCTGCCCTCATGCCCTCCTCCAGCATCCTGCAGGTGTCGAGACAGTGGGGGGCCTGTGGCAGGGGCTTGACCCTTACAGCAATGGTGGCTGGTGCTGTCACAGCTAATGACCCTGATGGCCCAGGCTGAGGAGGAGTGGGGGTGCACAGAAGGCAGGAGACAGAGGATGATTCTCTCTCTCTCTCTGCATGAATGTGTGTGTGCCCATGCAGATTCTCTTGGAGGTAGAGCACAGTGGGACATAAGGGTGAGACCCTCACACACCCCTCCCCTCCCCCAGCCTACAGGACAGTATGCAGCGTCAATGGGCCTCTGGTGGTGCTGGACCAAGTCAAGGTAAGACTCTTCAGTCCCTCTCCTAGGCCCTAGGCTATATCCCAGGTTTCTTTTAAGCTGTCCATTCAGAGACCTTGTCTTAATTCTTTTTAATTCTGTCGCTTCTCAAGTCACCTGCAAAGTTTCCTCTTGTCTGTGAGAGGCTGTAAAAAGCATAAGCACACAGGGTACAGGCTGGGGAAGTGGGGGCTGGGGCTAGTACTAGCCCGGCCTACCCAAGCTGGCCCTCCTTCATCTCTTAGTCTCTCCGACCCACGACCCAGGGGCTAGAGATCAAACCCAGGACCTTATGCATGTCAGGCAAGAGCTGTGCTGTATCCTGAGCTGCATTTCTCTCCCTGCCTCCCTGCCTCCCTGCCTCCCTGCCTCCCTGCCTCCCTGCCTCCCTGCCTCCCTGCCTCCCTCTTCCCCGCGCCGCCCCCCACCCCCGATTTTTTTTTCTTTTTTTCCGGAGCTGGGGACCAAACCCAGGGCCTTGAGCTTGCTAGGCAAGCGCTCTACCGAGCTAAATCCCCAACCCCTCCCACCCCCGCTTTTGTTGAGCTGGTTTATTGCTTGGTTTCTTTTAAGCCCAAGTTAGTATTCCCTGTTGAAGTTTTACTCTTCAGGCTGACAGTCCGATCTCTCTAGTGAGAGGACAAACACAGGAGACAGGGGTGGTTTTAGATAAGACCCCAGGCTCGCACGAAAGGGAGCAGAGGACTAAAGAGTGGGACTTTGCTGTAGCACTCACTTCCTTTGGCTCTCTGCTCTTGAGCGCCCTCTTGTGGTTGAGAGGCGAAACGGTTGGGCTTCCGCAACTCAACCACTTCGAAGAAATTAGGGCTGGGAAGAGCCACTCATAGAGAAACCCCACACCACGGGATCTAGAGACCGCTGGGAGAAAAGGACAAACAAAACCGTCTTCGGTGACAGTCATCACTGAAAATCTGAGAAGGGAAACCCTGGGAGAGTATCCCCACCCTGGTTACTAGTCTATCCAACTCTCCCCAGACCCGTAAGGTCACTAGTGTGTGGCCATAAGGAGACAGAATGACAGCCACGATGATGATAACTTCCGGCACTAAAACATGTCACCAAATGTTAATATATTTTAATAGCAAAAATAACGCATGCTCCTTGTACCCAGAGAAACAAAGGAAAGACTGCTAATCATCTGTCCCGTTGCCTCCAGACCCGTGAAACCTGGAGTCTGTGCTCTTCTACAGGTGAACAGCGCAGGTGGGGAGAGCTGCCTGCACCCCTGTTGTATGGTGTCCCAGCAGGCTGTGTTTCTGGGTATACTATTTATAGGGCTTAACCTTCAGTGTCAACTAGGTTTTAGGATCACCTAGGAGACGTGCCATTAGGTATGTGTGTAAGAGCAATCTCCAGAAAGGTTTAAATAAGAATGGAAGACTTGGGGGCTGGAAAGGTGGCTCAGTGGTTAAGAGCACTGACTGCTCTTCCAGAGGTCCTGAGTTCAAATCCCAGCAACCACATGGTGGCTCACAACCATCTGTAATGAGACCCGATGCCCTCTTCTGGTGTGTCTGAAGACAGCTACAGTATACTCAAATACATAAAATAAATAAATATTAAAAAAAAAAAAGAATGGAAGACTTGCCCAGAATGTAGGTGGCATCATCCCATAAGGTGAGGTCCCAGGCTGAATAAAAAGGGAAAGGGGGAACCGAAGCTGAGCACCAGAATTCACCTCTTCTTGTGGCCAGCCACCTCAAGTTCTGTCCCAAGCCTTTCGCACCGAGGTGAACTAAATCCTCTCAGACCATGAGCCAAAACAAAGACTTCTTTAAGTTGCATTTGTCAGGCAAAGAGAAAGGAAAAAAAAAAGCTAATATGGATTTATTGAGTAGTCCCATTCTGTTTACAGGTTCTGCTGCTACAAATAGTTTACGAATACACATCCTTTTACCCTGATTCTCTCTGTGGTGTAAGAGCTACAGAGAGGCCTGTGTGTTTACTGTATGTGAAGATAAATATTGCAGCAGGTGTGTCAGGAGCAGTATGCGTGCTTAGCAAGCTCACTACCTTGGATGCTACCCTCAGTGCCACAGTACATATACAGATAGACAGTGGTGTGAGGCAGGAGTGCTTGCTCTGAAGTGTGCCCTGACCTGAGTCCCAGCAGGGTCTGTGGAAGGACCCGCCATCACACATCTCTGTAGACCCCCAGTGTGTTCTCATCTGTGACGTTGCTGTAAGCAAACTGGCTGGGCCCGCTACCCTGCCCCCCCCTCTGTCTCTGTCTGCCTCTGTGTGTGTGTGTGTGTCTCTCTCTGTCTCTCTGTCTCCTCCTCTCTGCCTCTCTCTCTCTCTCTCCCTCTCTCTCTCTCTCTCTCTCTCTCCCCCCCCCCCCCTCTCTCTCTCTCTCTCTCTCTCTCTCTCCTTCTCTCTCTCTCTCTCTCTCCACCACACCCCCAAGGAGCCACCAGAAGCCAAAAGCAGTTAGAGGATATTGTGAACTCTTAACTGCTGAGCCATCTCCAGGACACCTTAGACAATTTTTTAACTTTCTTCTCCAACTTTTAGGATATTGATTTTTAGATCTTATAATCCATTAATAAGATGCGCTTCACTGGAGAGTTCCGTTAGAGTAACCTTGTGCTCTGAACTTAGTCCTATGTGGCTATCTTCATTTTTTTCTGTTTTTTTTTTTCTTTGAGTTTGTAACGTGGTCTTTTTAATCCATCACTGAACTCCATGTGTGAATGTTCAGTTAGGATTTGGGGATAGAGATCAAGTAGCCTCCAACTTTCCTATCAGGGTTTTATTTTGGTTTCAAGGTCATGCTTGCCTCATAAAATGAATTAAACCCAGTATCTTTTAAAAAGTTTAAGAAAATTTCAAATTATTTGTTCTTGCTTATTAAAATTTCCTGGCATAACTCTCACTGGCCAATGCTTTAAACTATTTAATATCTTCACAGAATCAGCCAAGAAAGGTATCACACACCTTTAATCCCAGCACTCACGAGACAGAGGCAGATAGATCTCTGAGTTTAAGGCCAGCCTGATCTACAAATTGAGTTCCAGGCTAGACAGAGCTATATTGTGAGACCTTTCTCAAAAAAGAAATTGTAAGATTGTTCTGCCTTTCTATTAATTTTTAATTAGTTCTGGCTTGAGTTGTAGTCGCCTAAGTCTTCATTCATTTCTTCTAAATTCATATATATATATACATACATATATATACATATACACATACATACATATTTCTTTTATTGTTTTCTGAATCTGATTGGTAGAGCTTGTTGTGGTTTCCTTTTCCAATAGCTCTTTGTTCTTTTTGGTTTGTGTGTGTGTGTGTGTGTGTGTGTGTGTGTATACACATGAATGCAATGCCCATATTGACCAGAAGAAAGTGTTGGATCTTCTGGAACTAGATCCTCCAGCCCTGTTTTCTTTTCCTCTCTTTCTTTCCATCCTTCCCTTTCTATTATGAATAATGTTTCCATGAGCATTTACAGTCAAGGTTTTATGTGAATATATATGTGTTTAGTTGTTAGGTACATATCTAAGAGTAAAACTTCTAAGGGCAAATGGTAACTCTATTCTAACCTTTTGAGGGACTGCACACTGCTTTCCTCAGTGCACTGGTTTATAGTCCACCTGGAAGAATAAAGAGGGTTCCGATTTCTCCATATCCACAGTAGTGTGTGTAATCTGCCTTTATTAGCATCATCATCATCATCATCATCACCACCACCACCACTACCACCACCATCACCATCACCACCACCACCACCATCACCAACATCACCACCACCACCACCACCACCACCACCTCCACCATCATCACCACCATCACTACCACCACCACCATCACCACCACCTTCACCACCACCACCACCACCACCACCACCACCTCCACCACCACCACCACCATCACCATCACCACCACCACCATCACACCACATCAGCAGGTGTGCAGTGGTACCTCACCATGGTTTTCATTTTCATTTTCTTGCTGATTAGAGAGGATGGCCAGGAACATGTTGCTCCCTGCCTATTGACCTGACCTGTGTTTAAATTCCTAAGCTTTACACAGATGTCAGCAACCCCCCCATTCCCCACTCCTTAGCTAGGAATGGGTTGTCACTCATTAAACAGGCATCAACTCCAGTTCCATAACTAGGAATTGGTATCACTGGTTCATAGGGACACCTGGAAAACAGGGAGTCTTTCTTCTGGTGACAAGTGTGCTTCTCCTTGGTGCTCAGGAAACCCCACCCCTGCCTGGCTATGTGCACAGCTTGCCTGTGTGGCTCCCACCCTGCACAGCTGCCTCTGGAGTGAGACTTATTCTTAGCATTCTTGTTTTAAAGATGAAAAGACTAAGGCTCATGAGTTAATGGCTTTAGGGCTCAATAATCATTTGGGTAATTAGCCGCCTGCCACAAACTTGCACTAAGGAGGGAGCTTTGGCTCTAACACGTGCTTCTGATTAAAGTCCCAGTTCACTCCAGTGTGCCCCTCCCAAACAAAATCCCCTTCCCCACACCAGGGCACAAGAAAACAGGCAGTAGTTTAAGATCAGAAGGAGGAGAAACAGGGAGGTGACCTGGCTTCACCCTGGGTGACTCTTCTCCCTAACAGTTTGCCCAGTACGCTGAGATTGTCAACTTTACCCTCCCTGATGGTACTCAGAGGAGTGGCCAAGTGCTTGAAGTGGCTGGGACCAAAGCCATTGTTCAGGTAAGTGTGCCAATTCTAAGAACAAACTCACAGTTCCCGTGCTATCTTACAAGTCTTGGAGGGAAGAAGGACCGATTCCCCTGCTCGGAGCTGCGCACTGAGTGCCTACAGTGGGAAGCCCCACTCTTTCCAGCAAGCCACTCAGCAGCGGTGTCTAACTCACAGGTGTTTGAGGGGACCTCAGGGATCGATTCCCAGAAGACCACATGTGAATTCACAGGCGACATCCTGCGGACTCCAGTGTCAGAGGACATGCTGGGTGAGAGTGGCAGGCTGTGTGCACCTCGGTCTTCCTGGCTTCTCCGGCAAAGCCCAGAGTGCCTGTACTTGAATGTTTCCTATGTGCTCTCTGAGGCTATACTTTCTCTCTCTAGCTCCCATCCCTAGTGCAGGGACCAGCATATAGACCAGGCTGCATGATGAGAGGGTGAGGCTAAATCATTGCAGGTGCAGGTTGAAAGGGATGGCTGAGCCTGGTTCTCTGATAAGTGACACCTGGGCCCAGGTCAGTGGACAGGATGACTCCAAAATGCCTTGTGTGTAGTAGCTGGGGACTCAGGAGGGGGAGAATACAGGGTAGAGAGATTCTGAAGGGGTATGGGGAGCTCGTGGCCTTGCAGATGCTGGGAGCATGAACATCTACCTGCACCCCTTGTCCCTCCCAGGTCGGATTTTCAATGGCTCTGGCAAACCCATTGACAAAGGACCTGCTGTCATGGCAGAGGACTTTCTGGACATCAATGGTAAGAGAGTGGAGGCTGCGCATGGCTTTGAGGGCACAGCCTCAGCATCTGTCTGATCCAAGCCATTCTTTCTGCCACCTACTCTTGGAAGTCCTGCACAGATCCAGGCCAAGTAGTGCTAACCCCATGGCTGATCAGATATACAGGCAGATCAGTAAAGGCCCCTCTGTCCTCAGATACACCATAGAGTCCCCAAACTGCCCCTGGCACTCCATTCTGTCAGTGCACAGCACCTCCAGCTATTCTCTGTGGCCTTCAGTTTCATAAGCTCTCTCCCAGGAGCTGGGGCAGGAAGTGGGCACAGCAGAGACAGAGCCCTTCCGGGGACCCTAGCTATTCTTGAGGAGACCTTCCTGACTCCCCCAACCTCAGCCCATTTGTTTTCTGAGAGAGTAATGGGGGCCTGTGGAGCCCCCTCATTTAACCAGGCCACAGTCCAAGCTAGTGGCAAAGCACAGTCTGTTCACACCTAGACTTTGAACCACCCTCTGGTTCTCTGAACACCAGTCAGGTGCCTCAGTGTTGAGAAGGGCTGTCTAGCTAAGGTCCTCACCACCTGCCACATGCGTCTAAGGTGCTAGGAAATACAATCTAAGATAGCATTGGACCCATGCTTGAACTTGAAGCTGCCCCTGGTATTATTCAGATGAAAGGAAATTTCATTTTTAAGCTGCATCTAATATGCACAAGAGAACCGGGCGTGACACTTGTGCCTGGGTGCCACTGTGCCCACAGAGCGCAGTTCCACTGTTGCAGAGGCTGCTGTTAAGGTTGGCCGACAGACACCTTGGGGGCTGGTGGTACAGAGATGGGCTTGAGCCTGAACCTGGCTCCATGTTCACTCCTCCAGGCCAGCCAATCAATCCCCATGACCGAATCTACCCTGAGGAGATGATCCAGACGGGAATCTCCCCCATCGATGTCATGAACAGCATCGCCCGTGGCCAGAAGATTCCCATCTTCTCTGCAGCGGGGCTCCCCCACAATGAGGTAAGGACCAGGGACAATCCGAGGCCTGGGCTTCCAGGCGAGTACTGAGCACTTCTGTGCCATGCAGTGTAAGTATCTACCCTGCTGGTGCTTCCTGGCCACTGGAGGTCAGGGCTGCACAAGAGACACTCCCAACACACACAGTCACACATTGCTTCAGGGAAAGGTTGCATGCTGTCCCTAGTGAATGGACTGCTCACTAACTTCAGAGAGCCCAAGCAGACTCCAGTGTAAAAAACCTGCAGCCTGTACTCAGTCCTTGTACTAGTAGTGTTTGCCTGACTACACCACCAGACAGGAGCCATGTGGTCCTCTCAGAGCCAATGGTATGACACAGTTTCTAGATAGCCTTTCCTCACCATTCCTGACTATGCTAGCTCTCTTTCAAGAGTCTCCCTCCCCAACATGTCTTGGTTTGGGACAGAGGGCTCGCATGGTCACACATGTTCGTCCAGCAGGCTGAGGAGGTGCAGGCCCTGAAACTAAACTGCCTGAATTCACACCAAGACTACCCTTTAGGACTCAGCCCTGCCCCCTGTCACAGGTGCCTTCAACTCCTTCACAGCCAAAAGAACAGACCATCCCCAACCCGGGGAAAGACTGCAGGATTCAGGGCAGTTCCTTACTCTCTGGGCTTGGACTCTCCCCATCCAAAGTCTCTAACAGTCTGTCCTCCTCCATGATGCTCAGGCAAGCCACACAAGGGGCTCTGGCCCTGACAGTCTCCCTCCTGGCCCATCCTCTCTCAGATTGCAGCCCAGATCTGCCGCCAAGCTGGGCTGGTGAAGAAATCCAAGGCTGTGCTGGATTATCATGAAGACAACTTCGCCATTGTCTTTGCAGCCATGGGGGTAAGGGAAGCTGGAGGCAAGTTCTGGAAGCTGTGAGAAGCAGCCACTCCTGCCTTGGCCCTGACACAGCCTATTCTGATGAGGGACACCCAGTCCTGCATCCTGAGAAGCCCCAAAAGTTCAGCCTGACCAAATGGACAGAGAAGGACTCAGTGACCAGGGCAGGGTGACCCTTGAGGTAGCCCAGGGGCCATTGCTGCTATAAGATGGGCCATACTTGACCTAGGGAAGGAGCCCAGAGGATCTATAGAGACAAGATAACTTCTGGAAGGGGATACCATGGGTTCAATCCTTAGGGGGTTCAATGGGAGGCTGACAAGCTGTGTGGGGAGGTAACTAGCCAAGGGAAGGACAAGAAGAAGCTGGGTGTGAGAAGAGGCAGATATTTGCAATGGGGGGACCTGGTGAGTCCTTTTTGAGCCCTAGGGCCACCTCAGTGACTATTCACCTGTGGCCCCATGACTGTTAAGCTGGTCAGTCCCCAAGATTTGCTGAGAAAAGCTGGACATGACTAAGCCCTGCCCTTGGCCATGTGGTCTGGACCTATAGCTCTCCTGGCTATGTGTCTAGGTGAACATGGAGACAGCCAGGTTCTTCAAGTCAGATTTCGAGCAGAATGGAACCATGGGGAATGTCTGTCTCTTCCTGAATTTGGCCAATGACCCTACGTGAGTGCTTCTAAGCTCGGACTGCCTTTGGGACCTGCCTCTTTTCTAGACCTGGGATACTAGGGGTTCAGGACACCCCAGAACGACAGCCATGGGCCAGAGCTTTGAGAATAACTCTTGGTTGTACAGATATGGAAATTGCAACCTGGGGGCCGCTAGGAAGCCAGAACAGGACCCTACTTGCCCCTTTGCTTTCTGCATCTGTGTGCTATTCCAGTCAGAGAACCTCATGCCTGAATCACCTCTATAGGCAGGTTCCAATATTTAAGAAATGTTCTAGGGGTTGGGGATTTAGCTCAGTGGTAGAGCGTTTGCCTAGGAAGCGCAAGGCCCTGGGTTCGGTCCCCAGCCCCGGGGGGGGGGGGGGGGGGGGGGAAGAAATGCTCTATTTTGAAAGTTTCAAAGATGGAGTTTTAAATCTAGGGTTCACACGGATGAAATTAGAAACCTACTAGACTATCCTGCATATTACGTAAGTAACAGAACTCTGAAGGCTGAGACGGCATTGCTAAGGAGAGGTCCACAGGACCACAGCCTCCGAACTGAAAGTGGCCAGTTAAATACAGGAAGTACGCTAGGAGAACTGCTAGTAGGAAAGGGACTTGGGGGAGGGGGGCTCATCCTGGACAGTAGGAAAGGGAGCATCTGTATTGCCAGAAAACATCCACTCTTGAGAACCATTGTTCTTGAGAACATTCAGTTCATGGGTATCATGGAACCCAGGCCTGGGCCTCCATGCTCCCTGAGCACTGCCATGCTTGGCTTCCAGGATTGAGCGGATCATCACCCCACGTCTGGCACTGACCACAGCTGAGTTCCTTGCCTACCAGTGTGAGAAGCATGTGCTGGTCATATTGACTGACATGAGCTCCTATGCGGAAGCTTTGCGGGAGGTAAGCTGGCTAAAGGCCTCAGGTTCAAACCACCTCCTCCCTGTCTCTCACTCCCACATCCATCAGTGATTCCCAGGGCTCAGTCACAGGCTGGCCATTCCTCTTCTTCCCCCCACCCCAGTCCAGCCTCCTAATCTCTCCTCCTGAATCTAGTCTTTCATCTCCTGACATACCCATTGTTGTGGGTGCTGCAGGTCTCAGCTGCCCGAGAGGAAGTACCAGGACGCCGTGGCTTCCCCGGATATATGTACACAGACTTGGCCACCATCTATGAGCGAGCCGGCCGTGTGGAGGGCCGGGGTGGCTCCATAACCCAGATCCCCATTCTCACTATGCCTAATGACGGTAGCCTCACACCCCTGCCCTCCAGAGTCCCCCCTCCTTTCCCACCAGCCACCCCATCACTCCCATGATTAAAGCAGAACTCACGTGTCCCCAGTAGATGTGAACCCACCCAGTCCCCACACACTGAGGGCAGGCCATTTGCTTGCAGATATTACCCACCCCATCCCAGACCTGACTGGCTTCATCACAGAGGGACAGATTTATGTGGACAGACAGCTACATAACCGGCAGGTACTGTTCCCTCCAAATATCCACCCCCTTCCCTCCACATCTGCTTCCTTGCCACCAAGACAGTGAAGTCATGTATGACTCCAGTGCAAGAGGGATGAGAGGCTGGCCCAAAGTTACAGCGTCCAGAGCTAGGTGGTGGGGGAGCCTGTGCTTCACAACTAGCCTCAGGGTAGCCCCCTTGACATTGAGAATATGTCCCTAATCCTCTGTACCCATGTTTACATATCACACCAATGTACTGGGGGAGGAGGTGGATACACTAGAACATATGAAGCATATGAAAGCCATCAAATAGAAAATACTTCTCTTTCTGTTACAATTTGCTTTGGTGACACGAAATAGAGGTAACAGGGCTCGGGGTGTAGCTCAATTGCTTAAGAGCCTGCCTAGCATGTAGGAGGCCCTGGGTTCCAATCCCAGCATTGCATAAACCAAGCAACAACTCAGCCTGCAATCCCAGCATAAGCCTGTAATCCTAGGGCTAGGGAGGCGGAGGCAGGAAGATCAGAAGTTCAAAGCTATCTTTAGCTACAAAGCAAGTTTGAGCCCAGAAGAGACCCTATCTCAAAACACACAAATACACATGAATACACACACCCATGCACACACACATGCTCACACACATACACACACCTGCACACACATAAACGCACATGCACACACACATATACACACAGATGCTTCTAAGATACTACTTGTTTGTGCAAATAATCAAATGTTTTTAAAAAGAGTGTTGTGTTGGCTAATTTCACCCCATTAGCCCTAGCTCCAGCTTCCTTCCTGCATGGATTCACATATACAGACCACCTCAGGCTCTCTCACTTGGTAACGGAGGCCTAGAATCTATGGGGAGCGAAGCAGGTGTAGTGTGGCTGCTCTGCTTGTTAATTGTCTGCAGGATGAGTAGGAGTGTCCTGAGAAGGGTGTGGAGGAACAGGTGTATGGAAGGAGAGCGTCTGTCCAGTTATTTGTCACTCTCTTGTGCTCCCAGGTCTACCCACCCATCAATGTGCTCCCTTCCCTCTCACGACTGATGAAGTCGGCCATAGGTGAGGGCATGACCAGAAAGGACCACGGAGATGTCTCCAACCAGCTGGTAAGGAGAGGGGCAGTGGATGAAGATAACCCCGATTTAGAAGCTGAAGTTCTGAGCCCCACCTGGACAAGAAGTTCTTGTCCAGGCAAAGCTGGTCTCTAGCAAGGGGAGCTCAGCCTACAGCGGTGGTGAGCCCACGCTGACCACTGCTCTTCCGTAGTACGCCTGCTACGCCATCGGGAAGGACGTGCAGGCCATGAAAGCGGTGGTGGGGGAGGAGGCGCTCACCTCCGAGGACCTGCTCTACCTGGAGTTCCTGCAGAAGTTCGAGAAGAATTTCATCAACCAAGGTGGGGCACGGCTGGGTGCGGAGCCGCGACCGCCTAGCCCTTTCCTTCTGGGCCAGAGGTCCTTACGGTCCTTCGTGGTCCCCAGGTCCCTACGAGAACCGCACAGTGTTCGAGTCGCTGGACCTGGGCTGGAAACTGCTGCGCATCTTTCCTAAAGAGATGCTGAAGCGCATTCCGCAGAGCGTGACGGACGAGTTCTACTCTCGCCAGGGGGCGCAGCAGGACCCCGCATCCGACACGGCGCTCTAAAGCAACCCCCAGCCGCAGCCTTCTTTTTAGACAGGAGTGATGTAGGTGGGTGGGTGGGCTTTTTTTCTTTAGGGGCTTGCTGAGAATGGAAGCGGGGGAGGGCATCATCCAGAATATTAAGCAGGCGCTCTTACTACGGAACTCCACCTCGGGCCTATGTTTTTATTTTAGAAGCCCCGCCTCCAGAGATGTAACTGAAATGGAAAACAAAACAGTAACAAACGAATTTATCTCTGGTGAAAACAAGAGTGGGAATAGCTGATTGTTGAAAGTGCAGATTATATCATGTATTTACAAAGTATTTACAAAGGAAACTCTAGTTGGGCACAATGGAGCATGGTTTTAATCCCAGTACTCAGGATGTCAGGTAGACAGATCTCTGTGAGTTCAAAGTTAGTCAGGACTAAGTAGCCAAACTCTGTCAGAAAGAAAGAAAGAAAGAAAGAAAGAAAGAAAGAAAGAAAGAAAGAAAGAAAGAAAGAAAGAAAGAAAGAAAGAAAGAAAGAAAGAAAGAAAGAAAGAAAGAAAGAAAGAAAGAAAGAAAGAAAGAAAGAAAGAAAGAAAGAAAGAAAGAAAGAAAGAAAGAAAGGAAGAAAGAAAGAAAGAAAGAAAGAAAGAAAGAAAGAAAGGAAGGAAGAAGAAAAGAGAAAAATAAAAGAAAAGACAGACAGACAGATAGACAGAAAGAAAGAAAGAAAGAAAGAAAGAAAGAAAGAAAGAAAAGAAAGAAAAAGGGAAAAGTCAGGAAAACTCAGTTGAATTAGTACCCTAACAGAATTCCACTTAGGGAAGTATTTCTGTTAAAATGAGAGCTGAGCTGATGTGGCTGAGTATTCAGCATTCAGGAAACCCTGGGTCCCAGTCCCTGCACTGCACAGACCAGGCATGACTACATGTAACTATAATCCCAGTTCTTGGAAAGTGGAAGCAGGAGGACCAGAAATTCAAGGTTATCCTCCACTACATAGTGAATTTGAGGCCAGCCTGGGCTACATGAAACTCTATTTCAAAAAATACAAAAAAGTAAAATACGAAAGGGCTGGGGCTCATTCGTAAAGCACTTGCCTACTACACACACAGTCTAGGGGTGGGTTCCTAGCCCTCCAAAATAGAACTAAGATGGCCCAGCCATTAAAATCACTTGCCACAAAGCCCGGCTACCTGACTACCTGAGAATGGTGATATGGTGAAAGGAGAACAGCACCTCCCAAATCTTGGCTTCTGACTTGCACATGTGCACACACACAAGCAACCGTTGGGGTGGGGAGTTAGCTGCACGTGGCAGCACATACTTTTGGTCCCAGCACCAGGAAGTAGAGGCAGGTGGGTTCTCAGCCAGCTAGAGCTGCATAGTGAGAGGTTCTGTCTCAGAGAGGGGGAGATGAGTATTCTAACCCCCAGATTTCCAGGCTGCCTCTCTCCTCTCCATGTCTCCTAGAACTGCAGTTACAGGTGGTTACAAGCTGCCCTGTGGGTTCTGGGTCCCCAGTAGGAACAGCCAGTGCCTAAGAACTGCTGAGCCATCTTTCCCGTGCATTTTCACATCTCCCGCTGGGCCCTTGCTCCAGTTCTCAGTGTGACTTCCAATTCTAGAACGTTCACTTTGTTCTCTTTCAATAACACTCTGCATTAATGTGCTGTCTTTAATATAAGGTATTTTCCCACCCTTCCCTCTGTAGTTTCCTTTAGCTCTGGGAACACATGTATAAGGACTACTTTGTAAGTCTGGTGTCCAGACTTCTCAGTTGGCTTGTTGCCCAGGTTTGTTTGTTTCTAGTTTGAGGGTTACAGTTGCCTACTTCTTAGTTCATCTCACACTTTTTCTTCTGAAAACTGCTTATTTTCAGTATGTGTGCTAGCAACTCTCACCTACCCAAACCCTCTCTCTGGGACTTTGTTTTGTTGCTTATATGTTGGTGCCTCACATGGGTGATTTTAGCAATGTCTTTCCCCTCTCTTAAAGCCTCAATGTACCTACTTCTGGAAACAGCCCTGCACACACAGTCACTCTGGGAGAGTCGGGGTTTAAATAAAATCCTTTTTGACTGTCTGTCTGATCTCTGTTTAACCCTCTGCCTCTGCTGATATTACACCAAGCTTCTAGCTCTCCCTAATTCCCAGCCTCTTGTTCTATTTCCCAAGATGCCTCTGGGGAGTAAACTGCGGAGGCCATTTTTATCAAAGACCTGACTGATGTGTATTCTGGCCTAGGAAGACTCTTGTATGCTGTCTCTCCAGGGGTTCCTCTAGTAAACCAGTTGGCCTACTACCTTTTTTTTTAAACCATTTACTACCCAAATATCCAGGATTTGAACTTCTCCACACTTAGAAAAACCAATAATTTCCTTTGATACGGATCTTTAAAACTCTCAAGTCCCTCAAATTGACTAGGTATAACCCCCAAGCCCCTGCTGTGGGTGAATGGACCACTTTTCTCAGTAACATCCTGCTTTTTTAAAAAAAAGTTTCTGAGCAATCAGAACTCAAAAAGCCTTTTCTCCTAACCTTTGAGAGGAATATCTACCCTATTCGTGAAGACTTGGGGGAAAAGGACACTTAGCTTTTCCACATAGCTCCCAGTCTGTGGCTTGGAGCTGGTGACAGAAGGAGGAAGAGGCAAACTGGCATCTTGCTCTTCCAGTTCATATATTTCAGAACTGAGGAGAGACGAATCCCTACTTTCTCAGCCACACACACCCATTTTGGAGCTTCTCCGATTGCACTGAAATAGGGGTGGGGCTAGGAATGGCTCTGATGGCTCTGAGGTCTCCTCTCGTTACTTATATTTTGATTTTCATGACTATTTTCTTATTTTTATATGATTTAGGGTAATGCTCTTTTGTTTACTTATTTTTAATTTTTAGTTTTGAAAGTTGTCCCCATGTAGCCCTGGAACTCATTGTGTAGACCAGGCTGGCCTCAAACTTGGTGCAATCTTCTGCCTCTACCCCTGGAATGCTGGGACTGCAGATGTGCACTGCCATGCCTGGTCCAGTGGACTGGCTGACTTTTAGAATCATTCTTCTTTTTTTTTTTTTTTGGGGGGGGGGTTCTTTTTTTTGGAGCTGGGGACCGAACCCAGGGCCTTGCGCTTCCTAGGCAAGTGCTCTACCACTGAGCTAAGTCCCCAGCCCCTGGAATCATTCTTATAGAAGCACATGCTCAGCCACAGAGTGGAAGTACTGGTGAGCACGCAGGCCTCGACCCATGTGGGTATGCCCTCCTCTGACAAGCCATGCCTGCAGTCCAAGGATAGTTTCTCACTGTCACTTATCTGCTGCTCCCCAACAGTTCAGAGAGATTTCCCACTGCCCCTTGGGTGTCACAGTGCTACCCACACAGTTCATTCCAAGGCCACTATCTACTTCTGGTCAGTGTAGCCCATGAAGATTTAACAGAGAGCCTTTACCTATTCAGCTATCCCGAAAGTGACAGAAACCCAATTCAAACTAGCTTAGGCTTCAGAAGGACCTTGAGATCACAGGATGGTGGGGGACAGCAAGACTTGCATACTGGGGACAGTACCTTTCTGGGTCCTGTGCACTCTGTGAGCACTGCTTCCTCACCCAGCCTCCTATCTCCCTTGCAAATGACCCTGCTATTGCCACTACCCTCCAGGTGCGATTCTGATATTTCTCTTGGTCAATTGTCTGCTTTTTACCAGGCCCTCTACCGTGCTGCATGGGTCTGGCTAAAGTCTTCCATTAAGAGCATCCATCCCTTCTGACACCTCTGCCCAACTCCCCTACCTTCTTGTTCCATTCTGGTGACCCTCCTTTCCCAGAAGTCCTCTTTCCTCTTCAGAAAGAATATAAGGCAGAACCACCTTGAAATAGTTCCTAACCTGGGTGCATGGAAATATCAACCAAGGGATTTTGTCAAATACCAATGAGTTGATCCCCATCACACTGATTAATCTGAACCTATTGGTATAAGTATTTTGTGTCTGTCTCCTCATGCCAGGGTGATTAGGATATGGCATGAAGACTATGACGCAGGAAGGTCAGGTGCCTTGGTTACAAAGCAAGTTCAAATCCAGCATGGGCTACACAAGAACCCACTCGAAAAATGCCTAAATAAAAAATTAAAAGAAAATAAGACTATAAAAGATTCCAGGTGCAGATAACAACATCTATGAGCACCTCCAGAAGCAGCAGTTGTCCTCCCCCTCCCATGGTCCTAGTCACCAGACAATCCTCAAGATTTGACCTTACTTTGTTCTACTGCAAAGTCAGTTGCTAAACCCCACTTGCAACATGAAAGGCTGTGATTCGTTAGTTTGTAAGACACCCAGAGAGAGTGCCAATTCCAGTGTTCTTTACAGTTCAGCAAATGAGGGTCATCAGCCATACCTTAGTTTCCAATGTGAGAGTTTATTCATTGAACAGCAGGCAAAAGAGAAAGCAGCAAATGACAGACAGACAAAAGCAGCAGACAGACATCCATCAAAGCTGGATTTCAAAACATGTCGGAGACAACGGAAAGCACGATCCAGAGCAAAGGCACGGCAGTGTGTGGGAGCTGTCAAACATCTGCGGAAACTGACTGCCGAGGTGGTCGGCTGGAGGTCCAGATCGAGTTTTCCCTCCATGGATGAGCTTCCCCATGGCTGATCGGCTGGCTTCCCTTCCCCCTGCAGGTGTCCTTAGATCATGGGATAAATAATAGTAACATCTGTTGGAAATAGTTCACCTTCTAGCTAAGACACAACATTTTACTTCTAGGTCGCTTTGCACCTCTCCCAAATCCCGACTCACAACTCAGTGTGAGTTAAGGACCCACACTGCTCCAGGAAAAGCTGTTCTTGAAAACATTTTATTATTTTTTTGGATTTAAATAAAATAATGTTGGGTGTTGGCAACCTAACCTCGCTCCTTGGAAAGATCAGCTTTTACCCTCTGGACCACCCCTCCGCCACCGAGAATCTCTAGTTTGTAAGATCTCTGAAGATCTTAGAATACCCTTTCTCCTTCAGTTTTCCCAGGGCACACATATCCTTCAAAAGCACAGGACAGTGACCCACTTCTCCCAACCGGGCCTTGCCTCCTACTGTCTACTGGGTTCTAACAATGTAAACTCTAGAGTGCAGAGCTGCAGGCGTACACCATCATACCTGGCACCTTTTTGAGATAAGAGCTGGCTGTGTAGCCCACCCAGGCTACCTTGGAACTCACTATCCTCCCATTCCCAGGAAAAGAAGCATAGTAGAGTTGCTCTGCTTTGGGCAACCTGTGTGACATACCTGCTGTCCATTATTCTGTTGCTCTGAGGAGAACGTCATAATTTAGTACTTGGAATCGCAGAGGGAGCTAGTTAATGATTTCAAATACAAACGCGCTGCTTGTTCACTTGGCGCCGAGCCCTGCTTTCTATAAGCAGAGATGGAGACAATTCATTTACCAGTTGCCCTTTCCGTTTCATCTCTGTGATTCCAATAGAGGCTAAGCCCGGGGTGCAGAGTTCCCAGGATTGCAAACTTCGTCCCTTCCTTGAGTCCTGGCTGGGGCCGCGGATGGCAGAGGCTCTGCCCCGAAGGCGGGGACGGGGGCGGGTCGAGTGCGACGCCACTTGAGGCGTCGGTCTAATGCCGCTACACCCCCCAGGAGCCGCACCACTCCCCGCAGAACTGGGGCCTTGGATTCCAGAGGGCAACAGGGGAGAAAAGAGCAGTCCCGCCTCTCTGCACAGGGAAGCACACTGCAGGCAGAACACAACTCGAAGGTTCCTAGCAGCGACCCCGAATCCTCGCAGATCAGGTGGGCGGGTGCACCGGCTGGCGGGCGGTGTAGAAGTCAGGGCCGTTCTCAGTCTTCCCGCTCACCCTGGTCTGGTCGATCCTAGTACCTCCGAATCGTGGAACCAAAAAGTGATCGCGACCTACTCCGAGTTTTTCGCTGCCTCGGTGGGCAATGTGGATTGGCTTCGGTTCTGTGTGAATCCGGAACGCAAGGAGGTCGTAGTCGACGACAAGGTAAAGCTTGCAGCATGAAGGCAGACTGAATTTTCCCAACACCCAATCAAGTACTACCCATAGAGATGCCATTCGATGAACTAACGCTGGGAAGCTCCAAAGTGGCCTTTTCTATGTTGTGGTCCTAATTATCCACTCATAGTAGGCCCATTTGGAAGCAGAGAGGTAGGGGGATAAGGGCTGTGAGCACCTCTCAAGGACACAGGGAATGCGGAGGACAAACCCAAGACAGAAGGCGGGGTTGTGAGCTCTGCCTCCACCCTGCTGAGCCTTTCCCTGCGCTCTCCACTCCTCAGGGGTTCACAGCCATCCACTTCGCAGCCCAGAAATGCCAGCTTTCCTGTCTTAAGGTCTTGATAGAGGAGTACAAATATCCTGTGGACCTGCCCACCAATAAAGGCCAGACGCCCCTGCACCTAGTCATCCATAAAAACAACAGGTCGGACATTATCCCCTGCGTTGACTACCTGCTCAAGAAAGGGGCAGCCATCAACTCGTGAGTCCAGCCTGCTGTACGGAAAGACACTTGGGACACTGTGTCTCCATGCAGGTGGAGCCTTGCAGGACAGGATGAGGGGTTCCTGCCTGGAGAAAGCAGTCAGGGGGAGCATGTAGTGTCCTGGTTCTTAAGAGACTGGGCATGCAGAGGGCAGACCCCATTCACAGAATCTTAGCTCAGGCAAACTGGGTCTGTGGGCAAGTCACTCTGCCTCTGAGCCTCCGTGGTTGGTTCCCACATTCAGGTGTGCACATAATGGGGCCTCACAGATACCACTGTGGGCTTAGGAAACCTTGATGGTCCCTGGGTGTTTCTAGTTTGATGCTAAGTTCGGGAACTGGTTGTCTTCAACTGAGGTTGGGAGGATGATGTGTTTGTCCTACATAGCTTTTGTGATAAAGTAGTCGGAGTTACAGGCGTTTGTGTGCTAGAAGCCAATCTCAGTCTTCTGCAAGACCACTACATTCTCTTGACCACTGAGCCATCTCTCCCGCAAGGAAAATGCATACCACAGACTGCTTTGTTCACCCAGAGTCCTTACCAAGCATTCACTATGTTTTAACAAATACCATACCCAAGCCAGGAACATAGCCATGAACACAGGGAACCAACCCCTGTCCTCACAGAACTGACTTTCTAGTGACTGGACAGTTTGCTAATCAAATACATGAATGAATGACCACAATTCCGAGAGCTCGGCTATGAAGGGAACAAGGGGGAAGCACTGGAGAAAGATCTTTTTATAAGAAGCAATGGCCTCTAAGAAGGTAGCTTTTCCTTCTTTCTTCATCATTTTTTAACGTGTCTTATGTAATCCAGGCTACCCTCAAACTGGCTATGATAGCCAAGGAGGATCTTGAGCTCCTGATTCTCATGCCTCTGCCTCACAAGTGCTAGAATCATCATGCCTGGATTGATACTGTGCTGGGGATTGAACCCAGGGCTTCGAGTATGCTAGGCAAGCATTCTGTTAGGGGAAGTGCATCCACAGCCCCAGGAGGTGACATTTAATTGTAACATTTAATTATAGGTTCAGTGGATAAAGCACTCATTGTGCAAGTGCAAGGAACTGTGTTCAAATCTTCAGCATTGACCTCCTGTAATTCTAGGAGCTCCATGTAATTCCATGGGAGTCAGAGATAGGAAATCCCCCAGCAAGAGGACTAGCTTAGATTAGCTGATTCAGCGTGCTCCGAGTTCAAGTGAGAGGCCCGGTCTCTACATATAAGGTAGAGGAAGATGGAGGAAAATACCACATTGCCAACCTCTGGCCTCCACACAGTTGTGTATATATCCATATGCACGCATACACACATGTGAATATGCATATACACATATGCACACCACACACATTAAAATTAACTTCAACTCGTGGACCAAGTGAGCTAACCTTGCCTTGCCCAAAGCCTAGGGGGAGCCAGACTTGGTAGTATATGTCTCTCTGTACACGCAGCACTTGGAAGACAGAGACAGGAGGATCAGGGATTCAAGATCATCTTTGGCTACACTACAAATTCCAAATCAGCCTGTACTACAAGAGACCTGTCTCAAAAATAAGACAACAGTCTCTGAGATTGGTGACTCTGAAGCAACCCAGGACATTCTGTAGTTCTCATCTGTCACATCCTATAGTTAGATTTTACTGCTCATAGAGTCTGTCCCTCCTCCTAGAGAAGAGAGACATGAAGCCCCAAGAAGATTGTTATGTCCACCATGGTTGTGACAGAGTGGGCCTTTGGAAGTTGGCTTGCCTGCCTATCTAATGCCTTTACCCTTCCCTTTTGCCCTTTACCCCTGGTATACCTCACAGGCAGACATGTAACGGCTCCACACCCCTGCACCTGGCTTCTATCAGTGGCATTCTGGGATGTATTAAGCTGCTGGTGCAGAATGGAGCCAATGTGCACGCCCAAGATGCCATAGGCTTCAAGCCCATCGACTACTGCAGACTGTGGAACCACCGTACCTGTGCCCGGTGAGCCTGTGACAATCATACCAGCTCCCACTTCCTCTTGCAAGGTCTTTCCCCCAGGCTGAACCTCTAAAGGGGGAGGGTTGAGGAAGCCAGGTGGCAGATGGCTAAAGTCTGGGAAAGAGGCCCCTAGCAGGATATTGTCAGCATGAGTTTTGCCTGACCTCTCCTCCTTTAGATTGGACATTGCCCCCTTCCTTGCCTTTGCCCTCCCCCTGTTCTTCAGCCAAGGTCCAAATCCATTAGACAGTTTTCTCTCCTCTCTCTAGGGACCCCTGGGCAGTGGGATGGGGGTGCCTTACTCTTCTCTGCTCTGGCAATCCCTCCCATCCCACTGGGCCTCAGCACCTCCTCAAGGGAAGCCCAGGTACTATCACCTGACACAGCCTCACCTTGGTGCCAGGTTCTTGAAGGATGCCATGTGGAAACATGATAAGAAGGTCTTTGCCCGAGAGATGGAGAGACTGAAGACTTTGAAGAAGAAGCTGACCATTATGGAGTATCGCTACCTGACTGAGTTTCAAGTAAGGGGGAGTTCCCCCAGGGCTGGGTTCTGCTGCCAAACTAGGGCCTTCCTGCCATGGTAAGAGGAGCAGCTGGAACCCTCCCTTCTCAGAAGTAACCCCTGCTCCCGCAAAATCCTCCCTTAGAAAGCATCCCTTTAGGCCAAAAGTCTTGTCCTGTGCCAGAAAGCAAATGCAGCCTGAATTATGGGGTATTCAGAGTCCTTGTTAGGCATTGACCCTCTAGGATAAGGATCTCTAATGGAACTGGACACTTCCTAACGTTGGAGTTCCTACTCATTAAAAAAGCCTTCTAGGGGTTGGGGATTTAGCTCAGTGGTAGAGCGCTTGCCTAGCGAGCACAAGGCCCTGGGTTCGGTCCCCAACTCCGAAAAAAGAAAAAAAAAAAAAAAGCCTTCTAACAGATGCCCTAACCTCACTGTACACTAAGCTTCTGCTAGGTCCCAAAGGCCAGCAAAGTATGGTCCTCCACTCAAGGAACTTAGGTGCTAGGGAGAGGTAGGTTATGTGGGGAAGGTCCAGGAGGGTACTCAAAGTGATGCCAAGAGGTATCTCTGAATACTGACAGGCATCTATCCATCTGAAGTAGGTAATGACTAACGCACAGACAGAATCACTGTGAGGAATACATGGGGCACACTGGAGCATTGTGGAGGCAGAAAACAGCCAATTTGGGGATCAGGTATAAGTTGCATGAAGACTGACTGACTAGAGGTTTGACCAGGGTCCAGACCAGTGACGGGGCAAGAGTTTAGCAGATAATCATGGAGCATAAAACACTAAAACAAAACAGGAAAATTAAGGCTTGGATTCTTTGTTTTGTTTTTTGAGACAGGGTTTCTGTGTAGTCCTGGCTGTCCTGGATCTCATTCTGTAGACCAGGCTGGCCTCAAACTCAGAAATCTGCCTGCCTCTGCCTCACAAGCATATGTCCACAGGGCCGGCCATGGCTGAACTCTTCCAGTTGCTCCAGCTGTGCTTCTCTAGTCTGTTACCCAGCCTTTCTAGCTATCAGGTTCTGTTGACCCCAACCCTGCTCAGCAGCCCTTGCAGACCTCCACTCAGGATCCTCTTGTTGGCCTCCATGGGATCCCACGACCACTCCTCTTCCATTGGCTAGGACAAAAAGGAAGCCAGATGCTGCCTGACTTGGGGCAGCGCAATGCTGAGGAATTAGGGCTCCAGGCTTAATCTAATCAGAACCTGCCTCTGGAGCTGGGTCAATCTCCAAAGCACCTGATTACTTAGCAACTGTGTGGGAGTGAGACACAGAGATAATAGGGCAGGGACATTTCCCCACACGCAGGAGTACAGTGCCAGCAGTGGTAAAGACAGAACTCTGGCTAAGTCCCGACCACCCAATCTGGCAGCCAGCCACTGTCCTCCTCAAGGTCACTTCCCAGAAACCTGTCCAGCTTCATTACTTCCATCCAATGCCAGGCCTCCTAGCCCTTCATCCTTTCTGGGGTCAAATCAGAGAGCAGGACTTTCTCCATTGAGGTTGGGGCTACCTCTGGGGGAAGTGGTACTGTCTCTCTGTCAAGCTGAGGTTGTCGGTCTGTCCTCAAGCTGGAGGTCTACTACGAAAGTCTTTGCCTCCTTTGTAGCCTGGGAGCTCAGTCAGAACAAGAGATGCCTCCTCCATCAAAACAAGGCTTACCTAAGGCAGCAGGGAGACTAGGCCTAAGGTTTCCCAGGGTGCTAGCCACAGGGTCTCCTGCCCATGAGAGCCATTGCCCTGTGCCCTTCATTGTTGCAGAAAGAACAGCAAATTATGAGAGAGGATCTTTTCAGAAAGTGGCTCCAAAGCAAGGTGCTGGCCCGGACCCTGGGCTCTGCTGTCTCCAAGCAAAATGCTAGTGTCCAACCTTGGTCATTGGCCTCCAAGACTTTAGAACACCAGATTATTAAAAGCTTCCAGTATCCATCTATAGAAGCTCAGCTGAAAAGCTTGCCCTCACCCATGGTGCCACCCAAGCCCGTCTACAAGCAGAGCAAAATCAGTCGGCCCAAGATATGGAATTGTAGTGCTAACCCTTCCAGGCCCCAGATCACAGATATTGGCCACCCACAGGGTATACGCCTGGGTGTGCACCCAGAACCCTATAAGGAGCATGACTTCTGCAGATTCCTGGAGATGACTCGAAATAAACTTGGGGGTGCATGCCTGCGCACAGTGGACTGTCAATTGGTGAAACCTGTACCCCAGCTGCCTTTTGAGGTGATGATCCGGGTGCTGTACCCAGGGACTCGACCCTACAGGATGAAAGTGCCCCAGGGCTTCTATGCACGTGACATACTCAAAGTGCCCCAGAAACGGCACTTGGGAGATACTTGTACCAATACAGTGGCCATGAGCCTACGTGACACATTTGATGAACCCTTCCTAGCTTCCCTGGAAGCTTGTCAGACTTGAGAGGCCTCACCCTCCAAGCAAGTTCTCACATAAAGTTGTTCTGGAAGCTGTGGTAAAGGAGAAAGTGTTAAGAATTGTATTGTGGTTAGAAATGTGGTAGGGTGTTCATTCCCAAGGGCAGAAGCCATCCCTAACTATCCCTCTTCCCGAAAGCACACATCTCACCCCTCCCTTTTCTCTATAGAGAAATTGCCTGGCTCCCTGGGATGTGTACATCTGGACAGAGCACAAGGTTCAGAGTAGAGGGCTGGTAATGTCCAGGGACACAGCAATACAAAAGTAACACCTTGGTCCTCAGGTACCTTAACCTACCCTAGCACACCCAGGGACAAGGCTTCTAGGACAGGATACTCCTAGGAATTCTGCCACATGTCCCTCCTGTCTGCTGCAGACCCTGACTGGCGATGGGGTACAGCTAATACGATATCCCACCCTGGTTTCTCTGGCCATGCTCCTTGCTCATGGCCCCACTGGGGTGTGTGAAGCGAAGTTCCAGGAGGCTGGGCACTTCTGCCAAGTGGGGAAGACCTGTGGCTTTGATTGAAAACCTCTCCTGGACCCCCATGTGCCCTGGTCACACACTAGAGCTCACTCTTTAAATAAAACATTTATTGAGTGCCTTCCTCGGGCCAGGCGCCAAAATCAGGTAGTAGATAATAAAAACCCCAAGGGCTTTCCCTGCCCTCGAGGAGCTTCCAGTCTAGTAGGGGAGCAGGGCAGACCATATCGCAGGCCTAGAAGGATCTGTGTGGCAGTTGGGGTTAGGGAAGGAGAGGGGACATTTGAGGCTCCTTGGAAGGAATAAAATCTCCGAGGAAAAGTGGCAAATTGCCAAAGTAAGTGGAAGGAAGGGAATCAAAGCAGCTAGAGCCATAGTCTCTGCATACAGGAGGCTGGGCCCAGAGCGCATGTTGAGTGATGAAGCTAATAGGGACCCAAGAGCCTCACACACCACACTACAGAGTCTGGACTTTATCCTAAGGGCAGTGGAGAGCTGGGGAGAGTTGGTGGGCAGAAAAGACTCAGCCAACTGTGCATTTCAGAAAGAACCCCAGCTGGTCAAAGGATAAATACAGGAAACTGTCAAAACAAATGAGGTGAGAGAAGACAGTAGGGTGACTCAAATACAGAGAGCAGATCAGTTAGGCATAGGGCAGAAAGAGAAAGCAGTACCCGGCCTGGCTCCTGAGCCATCGAGACCAGAGACAGGTGTCGAAGAGCAGGTGAACAGAGCGGATGCTGAGCTCAAACTGTCTCTGTGCCCAGAAGGCAGCAGAACTGTGGTTAAGAAGTAGCTGGGACTGAAGGCTGGCCCTGGCTTCCTCCACAGCATCCCTAAAGCCACTAGCACAGCTGCACTTCCTGAGGACATCCACAGGACAGCCAAGGAGCCCCTGTGTGCACAGGGCAAGAAAGAAGCCTATATAACAGAGACTGAAAGGACAGAGGTAAAGGGACAACAGTCACACCAGTACTGAGAAACATGAGTCAAGAAGCAGACCATCAGCTGTGCCACCCCCTCCCGCCCCACCAAGGCCCAGCAGGTGATGCGTGATGAGCCTACCAGGGTTGGCCTGGGAAAGCCGTCTGAACAAAGATAAACTGAACAGCAAAACAAGTGGGCCAGCCTGAGCCCACGTCGGGCAGCAGCCTATGTCCCTTACCCACCCGAGTGGCAGAAATCGGTTTGGCCATCTCACCTGTAGCTGCAAGACAAATTCAAGGAACGGCAGGCCAAGACTTGACAAAAATGCAAGAGCCAATGTGATGACGGATGCATGAGAAAGATGATGTTCACCAGCTGGGGTCTTCCCCAGGCTTTGTCTATCTCGGCACCTGCCAGACTCACTGTGAGGTATGGCCAGGGGAGGGGCCTTCACTCCATGGACTGTGAGCCCCTGCAAGGCACTGTATGTAGCTGGAGTGCAAGGTTGACAGATGCTGGTCTGTGCCCGGGATGAGGCCCACCTTCTTAGAAGACAGAGCTCACATCCCTCCAAGAGCCAGAAGCGCAGGTGAGTGTGAGGCCTGTGTGCTCTGAGTGGCAGCCTTTCCCAGCCCCATTTCTCAAGAAACAGGCCACAGCCTAGGCTGCCTAGAAGCCAATGCTTATTTTTATATTGAGCCTGAGATAGAATTTACCAAGAAATCTCTCCTTTTTCTCAAAGGAAGACATAAATAGGATATTATGTAGACGGTCTGCATCTCTAACCCAGCCATAAACTTTCTACCCCCTCCCCCACTCTGGACTATCACAGTCTCAGGGAGGAGACACGGAAAGGAGGAGAAGCCTCAGAAAAACTGCCTTTGCTCACTCATTCTCGTCTCTGTTCCCTTCCCACTTAGGGGCACGAGAATCCCTTCAGAAGGGCAAGAGGCAGAAGAGGGGTCCCTAGTGCAGGCTAGCCCAGTCTAGGCAGAAGGTTAGCAGGCAGAGAAGATGAACTCCTGGGGTGTTAAGGCAAACAGTGCCGCCTAGAATCTTTATTCAAAAGGGAATCAGCATTGGACAAGGCCCACAATTCAACAGCAAAATGCACTTTTCCTGGAAGTGCCGATCTTCAGCTCCTCCCTATGGTCACCTGCCTGAGAACTTGCTGTCAGTTCCCTACCTTCATAGGCGCTTCCCTGCCTGCCCCATCTGACCAGACCCAACTCTGGAGAGGGGAGGGCTGGAGACATAGCCTCCTGGCATAGCAGGCTCTGCTACCCTCTCTGGTGCCCCTGGCAGCATTCAAGCCTCCTGAGGAGGGTGGGGATGGGGCTTCAGAACAGAGGGGAGGGAAACCTGGGCTGGCAGAAGACACCCTCCAGGCACCCCAGCACTATTAGCCCAGAGTCCCAGGGGCCTGGCTCTATTGGTCTTGCCCCCCACATGCCCTCCCCAAAGGGTCAGTATATCTTCTGCCGACTGGGTAGGATGGCCTCTTTGATGAAGGAGAAGACAACCAGGATGCCTAAGCGCTTGCCTCGCTTGCCTTTGGTGAAGTAATTGGAGACCACGTCATCTGCAGAAACATAGGCAGGGAGGTGAGCATGCATGCGCATGCGTGTACACATGTATGCAGTTCTCTCAGGGCTGGTGCCAGTCCCCCCACCTGACTTAAGAAGCCCTTCCTCACCGCCTGGCTGCATGGTGGAGGGCAGGACATTCTCCCCAGCCGAGAGTGACACGAAGAAAGCAAACGGGATTATCCACAGGCAGAATGTGAAGTAGGCCAGGACCTGGTGACAGGAGAGACTGAGAAGGGAGAGCCCCAGGGGTGTCCCAAAGGCCCACCCTATCCCTGCAGGGGCAAGCACTCAGGGACCAGGACTCTCTGACACTTAGACTGTGAGGGGAGGGAAAGTACAGCTGTACGAATGCAGTCCCTCCCCAAAGTGACACTGTTCTCGGAGGATGGGGGTGGGGGACTTCAAGTAGAAGGAATCCTGGGGAGGTGCCGATGGAGCTGGAGCCAGGAGCCCTGCCTTGTGAGGTCTGGCTCACACAGGCCAGCCTGTTGCCCCTTCCAGACTAAGATGACCCTAGTGAGGCACCCAAAGGGATACACTGGGGAAGAGCAGTGTCCTCCCATCTCACCAAAGGGATCCCTTCTCTTCTTCAGACACCCTACCTTCTATCATCATCATCGTCGTCATCATCATCATCATTGTCTAAAAATAACGAGCTGGAGAGATGGCTCAGCAGTTAAGAGCACTGATTACTCTTCCAGAGGTCCTGAGTTCAAATCCCAGCAACTAAATGGTGGCTCACAACCATCTATAATGGGTTCCAATGCCCTCTTCTGGTGTGTCTGAAGACAGCGACCGTGTACTCACATACATAAAATAAATAAAACCACAGTTCCTGAATGGGCTCCGCTCTGGCTCACAGCTTCAGTCACAAAGCAGATCACGTAAGTCCCTTTTGTCTCCCATCCCTGCCACAATGAATATGTACTAGAGACTGGGCACTTCTTACCTCAGAGAAAGGATAATATTCTTCCGCAAAAAACTGAAATGCCAGGTAATGGTTCACCACCACTAGCCCTGTGGGGACGGAGAGTCTGGTCACAGTGTGCTCACCAAACCCAGGAAGCCCCCGAAATTGGAGCCCTGGGTTTCATCTTGACTTTATCCCAACTCACAGCATGGCTCTAGGCCAAGGGCACTGCCTAGACCTCAGTCCCCATCTGTTAAGAATAGGTGCTCAGCCCCAACTTTCTCACTACAGAGGGCAGCAGGAACAGAATCAGAAGGTAGACTGGAACATTGTAGCATGTTATAAAAAGAAGGGTTTGTGTACATATAATCCATGATCATGCCATTTCTCTCCCAAGAGCAAGGTTCGAGAAGAGGTCATGGGCCAGCAGAGCACACACCACGGCGGATTCCGCTCCACACTGTACAGCAGGGAGAAGGCCTGCTCCTCAGATGGAGACTCTCAGCGCCCCTTGGAAATCTAGAATGGGGAAAACTGCTGTGCTCTGGTCCCATACACTCTTCCCCAGTGTGTACACGTTCATGAAAAAGAGCAAGTAAGGAGACGGCTGTGCAGAGGTACAAAGCCCTACCTGCCTCCACGGCAGGATGAAGGGCAGGCACCAGAAAGACCATGTTTCCCCATACCTACCTCACAACTACATGCCTCATTTCTGCCCTTTACCATGAAGATGGCACTCCGCCATGCCATGCACAAGGCTAAGGGACACTAAGCCATAGATAGCACCTGGTACCTACAAGGTACCTCAGAAAAACTTTCAAGGGAGTGACATAAGAAGCCAGAGGAGCCTTATGGTGGCCAGAACTGCTCGTTGGAAGACCTACAGGGGGCCTGGTGCTGAACAAACTCCTGCTGAAGAGATTCTGAGGTAAAATCGCACCTGATATTGACATGCCCCAAAATCTTAACAATCTACCCTTCTATGGATAACATTCAGGTTTTCCCCTAGACTCAGAAACAACTCTAAAGCACTCCTCACACAACCTGCCATCTCCACCCAGTCTACAGCAAGGAAAAACAGTGTCTGTGGCCAACCACTTTCTAGAACCTTCCTCACAAACATCTGTGTACATCTGTGACCACCGCATGAACCAACTGGGTCTAACACAGTTGCTCAGGGATGAGAAATGGCCTTCTAGGGACAGGAAATAGTGTGCTTTCTCTTCCTAAGTCTTCCTTCTAACTTGACTCTTTGGTAAGGTCTTCCTGGCTGGGGCCCTTCCACTAATGAGGACTAGGCCCTAGGCAGAGACAGGTTCTAGGGTCCTCAGGAATGAGAAGTCATTTTTTTCCCCAAGCAGTGTGGCCTCCTGCAAATCTCAGCAGCTTATCAGCTGCTCCCCTCCTCAGTATCCCCAACAGGTCAGTGTCTGGGATACAGTGCCCGCATCTAGTCCCATCAAGTCCTCCCTGCTTGCCCCCTCTCACCGCATGACAGGATGAAGTTAGGTGATGTCAGCATGATGAAGGGGAAGGTCTGGAGAAGGCCAAAGTAGACCAGGTTGGTGAAAAGGCCCACGCCAATCATGCTGGTGGGGAAGCGCTCAAAGACGTAGAGGCCAATCAGCACTGCTGTGGAGAACTGAAATAGACAGAAGCACTGGCTCAGGGGACCTTCAGGCCTCCTCTGTCACCCCCTGCCTGCTCTGCACAGCATTACAGATACACTTTGATGTTCTTGGTTCACAGAAACCACACTCAGCTCTCAAAGGTGGTGTCTCTGAAGGTCACTTCTAAAACATTATTGACAGTGATCCAAAGTGAGCAAAAATATTTTACACAGCACCAAACACACAGCCACACGTGTGACAGAGCACAAACTCAATTTGTCTGCTCTAGTCTTTACTGTTATTGTTTCTGGAGCTGGAGCTGAGATCTAACCCAAGGCCACATGCATGCCATGCCCACCCACCCCCCACATCCTCTGTTTCATAGCTTTCTTGAATGCTAAGCATGATCTACTGAATCAATTACACAATTCAGTAATGAACCCAGCAGGCAGTCTGTGATGAAAGGTCTACTTGCTATACAAACCACACCCCAGACTGAGCCAATGAACTGGCTGTGGCCCTGTCTTTACCACAATCTACAACCCCAGGCTATGTTCAGACTGAAAGTAACTGCAGATATTAGGCTAGTGAAAGGTGAACTTCTCTGTCCAAAGGCACTCCCACAGCCACCTCAGCCTTCCTCACAGCTGCTGAAGGAAACCTACCTACAGCCTCCCTAACAGGGACAGGGAGCAAGTCTTCTGGAAAAGAAGCCTCCCATGAAGCAAGAGAAAGGGTCAGGCATGCTCCCTTAGAACAAATCACACTGATTAGAGAGAAGGCAATAAGAAAGCATTACACTGTCCTTACTGTCCCTATACGTCTGAGCCTGGACTGGGATTGAGGAACTGGTGCTGGGACAGTGGATATAGAGGGGGAAAGCCACACGAAAGCAAAGCTGTGGGTACCTGTCATTGAAATATCTGCACTGTCACCTTAAGGAGTGGCAGTAGGTTGTGAAACAATGCCACCTGAGGCTGGAGGGTCAGGGGTGATCTGGACCCAGGAGTGCAGATTGCAGGGTTGGGGGAAGAGGGACACCCTCAGAACCTGGTTCTCAGCACCAAAACAGTTCCAGCCCAAACAATCCCCACTTCCTGCTTCTGATGTAGGGCAAGCAAGCCCCGGATGACTCCAGGGAAAAGCGGCCTCTTACCCAGATCATGTATTTGATGATTCTGCTGGTGGCCACCGTGTACTCTTCAATCAGCTCTGCAAGGTAGTACAGTCCAGCCGCTAGGTAGGAGGAGGGGGCGTCACAGGAGGAGACAAACAGGAAGAGATCAGTCAGGGGCACTCCCATCAGCCTGCTTATCCCGTATTCCCCTACCAAGCCTCTCCAGACTCCAGGAAGTCGGGAACAAGCCAAAGCACCCCTGGGATGTCCTCAACTGCACAAGTAGAACTTTGCCAAGACAACTGTAGAAAGACTTTATGCTGACCGTACAGCATAAAGTTAACCTCTGTTCCAGGAACCTTAAACTCCACTCAGTCAACCAACACCTGCAGAACACTTAGTTTACAGGCCGGGTGCTGTACACTAGCAAACAGCCGGGTGAGAGACAGGCAGGGGCCTCCCCGCTGCCCCAGCCGGAGGGGACAGGCAGAGTGGGGAGCCCAGGGCTCCGAGAGCAAGGATGCGTCTCCGGAACCAAACATCCCCTCCAGAAGGTTCGGCGGAGGTCCAGTAGGACCAACTCGGGGTCGTCAGCGCCCAGCTGCAAAAAGCGGCAGCGGTTAGCGGCTCGGGGCACCGGGGCGCGCGCGGCCCGGGTCAGCGCTCTCACCGACGGCCAGAGTGATGAATGCCACCTGGATGAACAGCGACAGCCAGCTCAGCACGTACATGAACCACATGGCGCCCCCCGGGCCGCCGGGACGGGCCTGCGCGGTCCGGCTCCCGCGACACTGAGCGGCCGCTGCCGTGCTGTCCCCGCCCCGGGGACGCCGAGAAGAGCGGGATGGAGCGCCGCCGTCCCTGCGACCCCGCCAAGCCCGCGAGCGCCGCTAACCGGCTCGGAGGATCAAAAAATCGCGCTGCACCCGGTACGGAGCGCCTACACAGAAACCGGATTGACTGGGACCAATACTGGCTCAAGTCGGTACGTAGGATCCGTACGGCCCTGGATCCTAGTTTTCTGTGAGAGGAAGATTACCTTATCTCAGGTCACACTCTAGGAAGCCGCATAGTTCGGAATCCTAGATGCCGTCAGCCCTAACTCTCCCCCTGGGCTGAGGTCTTTTGCAATACAAGTCTGCACTTTTGCGTGGGGACTAAAGCAACCGCTAAGCACTGACTGTACTTGCGACACTGTAGGCAATCAGCTGAGAGAGCACCACCTAGTGGCTGACACAGACAAGCTTCGAGTGTCAATGTGCCTCTTAGCTCTTCTTGTTTGTCATTTTCAGGAAGGGTCTCATAGCTCAGGCTGGCCTTGAACTGTCAACCTTCCCATCTCCAGCTCTCAACTGGTAGGACTTCAGATGTGTGCCACCATGCTTGGGCGAAATAAAACTTTTGATTTGTTTTTTGATTACAGGTCTTTCTGTAGACCTGGAACCTGCTATTTAAGCAGGTTAACCTTGAACTCACAGAGATCAGCCTGCCTCTGCTTTATCCCAAGTCCTGGGATTAAAGGTGTAGAAACACTAGGCTAAGGTCTTTTCTTTTTTGAAACAGTCTTATGTGGCCCAGGCTGGTCTTAAAGACACTATGTAGCCTTAAGATGACATTGAGATGCTTATCCTCTTGCTTCAACCTACTGAGGGCTGGAATCATGGGTATTATAAGTTAGGGACTAGGTAAAATATTAAGTCCTTGGTAACTGTTACCTGGCCAGCCTGCCATTATAAGGAAACTTTCCCATTTGTTTCTGCTGTTACTAGGAAACTCTCTAATGCCAAGATTGATTACATATTGTTATGTTCTGTGCCCAGGGAAACCAATCATGATAGAAGTCAATAGAACCGCTTTGTACGTTACTCACAATAAGTTTGGACCTGAACTGACCACCCAACAACACTTTCTTCACCTATGTATAAACTTTTATAGTATTTGCTTTTATAAGCTGCCCCTGGGATGAACCCCAACATCAGAGATATAAGACACTATTTAAAATAAGACCTCCATTTTGAGTAGGGGTCAAGTAAAGTTTAAGTTCCTAAGACCTCCCAGGGAACTGACTTCCTAACTGGAAGAAAGAGACTTGTACTTGGGCAACTGACGTCCTGATCGACAAGTTAAGATATGAATTTTAGTCAAAACAAGTCCCTTCCTGGTAGACCAGTTAAGACATGAATATGAGACAAGGCAAGTCCCCTGCCGCCATTGAATGCCCCAACCAATAGGAGCAGGACGAGTGTATAACACAGACATGTTCCTAAGAAATCTCCCTATCCCTAGATCCTGATTGGTGAAATAACATGACACAGATGTTTGAGGATTGGGGTTTTAAAACCCTGTAGGAGCTTAACTTGAGGTCATGGTTTGGCTCCTGAACCTGAATTGTCTCCCTGATTGATCAGTCTTGGGGTGTGGCATTCACCAAACCATCCATAGTTGACCAAGATCAGTGTCTGAGTGGTTTGTGTGGCAATTCCTAGACGCCAACAGGTATGTGCCACCATATCACAAACAATCATATTTCTTGATTCATAAAGTAAATGCTTGTTCTTAAACAAAATTAATAAAGGAACAGGCTAGAGAGATGGTTCAGTGGGTAAGATCACATGTTGCTCTTACAGAGGACCCAACTTCATTTCCCAGTGTGCATGTCAGGTAGTTTATGAACACTTGTGAATCCAGGTCCAGGTGGACCTGATGTTTCTACCTCCATTGGAAACCTATACTCAGCACACATACTCTCCGAAGGCAGACCCACAAATACATAATCAAAAGTAAATGGGCCACACACGGTAGTGCATGCTGTTAGTCCCAGCACTTGGGAAACAGAAGCCGGTGGGTCTCTGTGAGCCTGAGGCCAGCCTTGTTTACATAAAAGTTCCAGGCTAGCCAGGGCTACATAGTGAGACCCTGTCTCAAAATAAACCATAAAAATAAAATAAAATTGCTTAAATGAATAAAAATGCTTCATGGAGGAGAAAATGTAGATGTGTTGTCTGCTCTGTTTTCAGAACAGAAGAGAAAGGAACCTGGGACCCCTGAAAGCTGAGTGCACCCATGTTTCACTGTGCCTGTTAGAACTGGTACACCAGCCAGGAGCTGCCATTTCCCCTGTGTTAGAGCCCAAGCTGACCTGGGCAGCCAGGCCATGGATCTGAATTTCCTTTGATGGCAAGAAAGGCAAGCAGGAAGAAACAAAATGGAGGTTTTGGTTTGGTTTGGTTTGGGGTTTTGGTTTTTTGGTGGACTTTGGTTTTTTGTTTGTTTTTGTTTTTGTTTTGTTTGTTTTTTGCTTCATCCAGTCCAACTTCATACCATAGGACTCTGGAGCCCTGGGAACCAAGCTGATCAGGGATCAAAGCAAAGAGGCCCAAGTCTCCATTTGAGGGGGTAAGGGATAAAGGAAGGGGAGCGTTAAATGTCAAGGATTCATTTCAGGAGTAAAAGACTGAGAGATTCAAGGCAGAGGTTGACTTAGTCATGAGCAGAATCTTCCCCGCAGATGTCCTCATTCCAAGGTTATGCCCACGCCTTCACCTTTACTCATTTCACATTTGTGACGGACATGTGGAGGGAAGATGGTAGATGTTCAGCCCCATCTACGTCTCTTCCTTGGAAATCACTGCCAAACAATTTCTTGGCCTTTTGGCTAAGATTAAGGTCAGAAGATGCCAAGCGCTGGCAGTTCCAACTCTGCGGCAGACGTGGCCCTAAGTGATTCAGATGAGCTGACCCAGTTAGCATCACATCTAGGGCAGGGGATGGTGCCGTTGCTGTCTCTGTCCTCCCAGACAAAAAATGAAGACACAGAGAGCTTCAGTTCCCATCAAATCCACAGAGGACACAAATCCTTGTACCCATAGGAGCCAGGGTTTGAATCTGGGCAGCTTGGCTCCAGAAACCATGTGGTTTTCCTTGGCCAGCTGGCCTGCCTTTCAGCCCAGGGACTAGGTCCTGCCTCGGTTTCAGGCTTCATTTCCCCTCTCTGGCTTTATCCTTGTAAGGATACCTCTCACAATTCTCACAGTTCTGTTTCCTTACACTGTGCCTTTAATAACTCAACTTGTGACATTCTTACAGACACACACATCCACTGGATCTAAGACAAAGGACATTAACGTTGAGCTGTGGTGCCAGTGATCCACCCTGCTTGGGACTAGATTCCACTTTATTAAGAAAGCTGAGGTTATGGAGTCATCATTCTGATAGCAAACCCCTCCCTATGTTGGAGCTGTCGCCTTCTGCCCTCTAGTGACAATCAGAGGTGCAGCAGAGAACAACAGTGAGGAGTGGTTTCCTCACCTCTTGAAAGGAGTTTTGGGGGACAGAGATTTTTTTTTCCTGCCAGTCTTGCAGTGAAGGGCAGCCAGGGAAGCCTGATAGCACCCACCACCACACACATTGCATACACTTGTGGATAGGATTCATTTCAGCATGGACTTCTACTTCCCAATCTTGCCAGGCTCCATCAGTGGGGATGGAGATGGGAGGTGGGGGAAGACCAGGCTCTTCTTTCCTCACATGCCTGAGAGACTGTCAGCTCTCCAGGACTCTCAGAAGCAGCATAGGGTGGTGAGAGCCATAAGTAGATGTGCTCTACTGTACTCCATGACAAATACGCACCATATTTCTAATAGACGTTGTCTTGGATAGTGCTGACCTCCTAAGGGACAAGTTCTCCCTGTGATGGTCTATGCAGTGAGCACACTATTGTTTGGTATCCTGTGGTAAATTTACCAGAGCACAATCCCAGAAGGAGATAAAGAGCAAATTAGGAAAGCTTTGACCTCTGTGTGGTGCATACAGATGGTCCAAGTTACCTCTGTCCCCGTCACATGTCAGGGCCATGAACTGAAGGACTTTCTAGTGAAATGTACTCAAAACTTCTAGATCATTGTTCAAGTGCTGTCTTCTAATGTGCCAGGTCCAACAGAACTATGTGCAGGGGCACTGTGTTGGCTTCAAAACGAATGGTCACACAGGCTTATATATTTAAATGTGCAGTCCCCAGTTGGTAGAAATATTTAGGAAGGATTGGGGGGTGTAGCTAAATTGGAGGAGGTGTGTCACTGGGGTTGGGCTTTGAAGTTTAAAAAGCCCATGTCATTCCCAGTTAGCTTTCTCTGCCTCCAGATGCAAGCTCTCGGCTACTATCCAGAGGCATACCTGTCTCTTGCATTGCTCCCTGCCATGGTGGTCATGGACTGGTCCTCTGAAACTGTAGGCCCCTGATAAACTCTTCCTTCTATAAGCTGTCTCCTAGTGTCTTATCCCTGAGGAAGAAAAGTGACTAAGTGCACAGGATTTGAGGGGGAGAGACAAGAACCTGGCAGGGGAGGATCAGACCCTAACATGTTGCTAAAGGAAAGTTCTGGAGACTGAGAGATCTCTGAAATGAGTTTGTGAGACCATTACAGCCCAAAGCCAGGAAGACAGGACCACTTCCCCTCAGGCACTAGCTGCAGAACTAGGTGGCGGTTAGAAACATGTGTCTGTTTTCGGAGGTCTTAGAGCCACAGCCTGGGCTCTCTCCAGCCTCTCTAACAAGCCAGACTTGACCACTGTCCTCCGTATGCCGACCGAGGAGGCAGGTACCAGTGAGCAGCAGAGAAAGGAGACTTATCCTGTGTGGGAAGGGGAACAAAATGGTGAGGTCCAACAACCCACAAGTCCCTCTCTCAGCAGACAGACATGAGGTTTACGTTTCAGTGGAGGGCAATTGCTAAGTAGCTCTGGAGAAAGTGTGGTCCACCATCACTGAGCCTTCTTCACTGTCTCAGCTCCGATCTTGCCTGCAAGGTGGTCTGGCAGGCTGTCAGAACTGTGTGAAGTCGCTTTCTGGGCGACAAGCTCCCACTCTGGTCGGCATCAGTTTCAGCCATTGCCCTTCCAAGTGTGAGATTCTTCCAAGAAAACCTTTTTTTTTTTTTTTTTGGAGTCTGTTGTCTTAGGACTCCGATGGCCAAAGTGAGGGGTAGAAGTATGTCTTGAGATCTTCTCTCTTACTAGGATGGCTACCCCAGATATTTGATCATGAGAACCCGGGTGCTGGTGAGATGATTCAGTGGGTAAAGGCACTCACTGCCAAGACCAATGACCTGAGTTGGATCAATTTGATCCTTGGGATCCACATGGTGGAAAGAAGGAACAAATCCACACAAGTTGTCCTCTAACCTCTCCATGTGCACTTTAGCATGTGCTCACATGAGTACACACACACACACACACACACACACACACACACACACACACAAATGCAATAAAAACTTTTTTTTTCTTTTTTTCGGGGCTGGGGATTGAACCCAGGACCTTGCGCTTCCTAGGCAAGTGCTCTACCACTGAGCCAAATCCCCAACCCCCAATACAACAAATACAATAAAAACTTTTTTTTTCTTTTTTTTCGGGGCTGGGGATTGAACCCAGGACCTTGCGCTTCCTAGGCAAGCGCTCTACCACTGAGCCAAATCCCCAACCCCCAATAAAAACTTTTAAAGGAAAGAAAAACTTGGGGAAGAAAGGCTAAATTGAGATTGGGCACATTTTAGGGACTGGAGGAAGGTGTCCTATAAGGGGATGGTACCCTAGTGGTCATCCTCTTGGGAGTTTTGTCTGCTGCCTAAAACTGTTAGCTGGTTTCTCTTGCTCTACCCTCTGGCCTGTGACTGACTTTAAGACATTGTACACTTTTCTATTATACACACACACACACACACAGAGAGAGAGAGAGAGAGAGAGAGAGAGAGAGACAGAGACAGAGACAGAGACAGAGACAGAGACAGAGACAAAGAGACAGAGACAGAGAGGCACACCAGTGGTGGGGGCAGCCCGGCTGGTACAGGCATAGAGCACTCCTCTTGAGGAAACCTCCCCAGTCAGGCTGGCAGAGCCATTCCCCTTTATTCCCCTTTATTCAAGCAGCTCCAGGCATCTCCCTGACAGGAAGGAACTCAGCCTGAGAAGAAAAGGGTTGGATCCTTTCTCATGAAAAGAAAGAAGAGGGAGTGTTGAGCAGAGTGGAGGATGGAGACCTTGCAAGTCTGCCTTCTGCCTTTCTAGTGCTGTCCAGAGTCAGTCCACACATGACATACTGCTGACGACATGAGGTCTGTGAGGAAACCCCTCCTTGTCCTAAGTAGATAGGCCCAGTTTTGACCCACTGAAACTGTATAGAGAAAGCTCTCTCTGTGTATCCTGCATGCTCCAGGGCTGTTTTCATCCTCTCCTGACCACACACACAACCCTCTTACACCCTTAAACCCTTCTACAGCAGAAGGAGCTGAAGCACAGAGAAACTAGGCATGTTGACCCACCATAGTGTCCTCAGGAAATCAGACTTTCAGTGCTTAAACTGTGAAAGACATCAGTAAACAGGGACAAGGTGGTTAACCTAGACCCTAGTCTTCCTTCTACCGGTCCTCATCTTCCTTCCTTCCTTCCTTCCTTCCTTCCTTCCTTCCTTCCCCCTCCCCCTCTCTTTCTTCTTTCTTTCTTTCGTCTTTCATTTCTTTGACAGAGATGCTTGTACCCCAGGCTGGCCTCAAATTCATTATATAATTGTATGTGACCTTGAATTGCTGACCCTCCAGCCTCCTGTGTGCTGAGATCACAAGAGTGCACCACCAGGCACAGTCATATTGTTTTTCTTCTTTAAAAAAAGTTTTAAGGATTTATTTATGCTATAGTCTTAAGTGTTCTGGCTTCATGCATATGTGTTCACCACATGAGTGCATGTGGAAGTCAGAAGAAAGCATTGGATTGCTTGGAAATGGAGTTACAGACAGTTGTAAGCTACCATGCAGGTTGTTTTAGTTAGGGTTTTACTGCTGTGAACAGACACCATGACCAAGGCAACTCTTATAAGGACAGCATTTAATTGGTGCTGACTTACAGGTTCAGAGGTTCAGTCCATCATCATCAAGGCGGGGACATGGCAGCATCCAGGCAGGCATGGTGCAGGAGGAGCTGAGGGTTCTACATCTTCATCTGAAGGCTGCTAGCAGAATACTGACTTCCAGGTAGCTAGGGTGAGGGTCTTAAGCCCAAGCCCACAGTGACACACCTACTCCAACAAGGCCACACCTCCTAACAGGGCCACTCCCTGGGCAAAGCATACACAAACCATCACACAAGTACTGGGAACTGAACCCAGATCATCTGAAAGAATAGCAAGTGCTCTTCACAACTGAATCATCTCTCCAGAACTCCTCCTTCTCTTCTTTTTTCTCTTCTTCTTCCTCCTTTTCCTCTCTTCCTCCTCCTCCTTCTTAAAGGAAAAAAAAGACAGGGTCTCACTGTATAGCCCTGGCTGGCCTCTAACTTACTTTTTAGGTAGATCAAGCCGGCTTTGAACTCACAGAGATCCACCTTTCTTCAACTCCTGGCTGCTGGGACAAGAAATGTGTGCCACCATGCCTACTCCAGTCACATTAATAACCACCGAAATAAATACAGTAATACAGTGCTTTGGAATGGCCTCTCTTTGAATATCACACACACACACACACACACACACACACACACACACACACACACACACACACACAGAGAGAGAGAGAGAGAGAGAGAGAGAGAGAGAGAGAGAGAGAGAGAGAGAGAGTCAGTCTCTGGAGTCTTCTTCCACATGTATACATATCACCATCTCTCTGAAACTCCTCAAAGAAAATGTACTCCTCCTTCACACTCTTCCCTCACAGTCCTCCCTCACACCCCTCCCTCACACTCCTCCCTCCCTCACACTCCTCCCTCACACTCCTCCCTCCCTCACAGTCCTCCCTCCCTCACACTCCTCCCTCTCTCACACTCCTCCCTCACACTCCTCCCTCCCTCACACTCCTCCCTCACACTCCTCCCTCACACTCCTCCCTCACACTCCTCCCTCCCTCACAGTCCTCCCTCACAGTCCTCCCTCACAGTCCTCCCTCATACTCCTCCCTCCCTCACACTCCTCCCTCCCTTACACTCCTCCTTCCCTCACACTTCTCCCTCCCTCACACTCCTCCCTCCCTCACACTCCTCCCTCACACTCCTCCCTACCTCACACTCCTCCCTCCCTCACACTTCTCCCTCCCTCACACTCCTCCCTCACTCACACTCCTCCCTCACACTCCTCCCTACCTCACACTTTTCCCTACCTCACACTCCTCCCTCACACTCCTCCCTCCCTCACACTCCTCCCTCACACTCCTCCCTCCCTCACACTCCTCCCTCCCTCACACTCCTCCCTCACACTCCTCCCTCCCTCACACTCCTCCCTCCCTCACACTCCTCCCTCCCTCACACTCCTCCCTCCCTCACACTCCTCCCTCCCTCACACTCCTCCCTCCCTCACACTCCTCCCTCCCTCACACTCCTCCCTCCCTCACAGTCCTCCCTCCCTCACAGTCCTCCCTCACACTCCTCCCTCCCTTGCAGTTGCTGGGTCAGCACAGCATATTGTGCCCACACATCATTCAGCCAGGTGTACATGTGTACGATGGGAAGGATCAGAATCCAGTACTCATCAAAAAGGAAGCAGGCATGTTGCTGGGGTGCTGGGCCTGAATGCCCCCTTCTTTTATTTCTAAGAAATTATCTCTTATTGGCATCAGCAGTGTGTCCTGCTTTAAAGCAACATGCAAGACCAGGCCAAGCAGTGCATACCTGTAACCACGCATTTGGAAGTAGAGACCAGAGAACCGTTACAAGTGTGCAGCCAGCTCAGCTACATAGATTCAAGGGAGTCAGGGACACACAGAGAGACCTTGTTCCTACTCTGTGTGCTGGCATGTGTGCATGTACACAGGTGTGTATGCACACTGTGCTTGTGAATGTGGAGGCCACAATGGTATTGTTCCTTGTTTCGGTTTTTTGTTTGTTTTTAGGTTGTTCTGTTGTTTACGTTTGGTTTTGATACAGGATCTCTCACTGATGTCAGAGGTTCATTGGTCTGGCCAGCGAGTGAGTCCCATGGCCTTACCTGTCTTTGTCTCCCAAGCATTAATGCTACAAGCACAAACCGCCATGCTTGGTTTTTTTTATGTGGGCTCTAGGGTTGAACTCAGGTTCTCATGCTTGCGAAGCCAGCGTTTTACTGACTGAACCATCTCCGCGGGCTCCATCTTTGTTTTCCTTTTATTTATTTTTAAAAATTTTATTTGTTTTTATTTTATGTCTATGAGTGTTTGCCTGAATATGTTTGTATACCATAGGCCTGCAGTGTCCAAAAAGGCCAGAAGAGGGTGTTAGATATCCTGGAACTGGAGTTACAGACCATTGTGAGCCATTATGTAGATGCTGGGAACCAATCTCAGGTCTCCTGGAAGAACAGCTAGTGCTCTTAACTTCTGAGCCATCACTCCAGCCCCTCCCCATTTAATAATAATAATAATACAAAATGCACACAAATGCCTTTCTCATTAGCATATGGAAATCTGACTGCAGAGCAACTGGGTTGGCAAGAGGAAGCAAGATGCTCCTCGAAGCCAAAGCACACAGTTAGGATGTCCCCGTATGCAATTGCCTTTGTCTTAGGCTTAGATGAAACATCATGACCAGAAGCAAGTTGGAGAGGAAAGGGTTTATTTGCCTTGCACTTCCCATTGTAGTCCATCATTGAAAGCAACCAGACAGGAACTCGAACAGGACAGAAACCTGGAGGCAGGAGCTGATGCGGAAGGCATGGAAGGGTGCTGCTGACTGGCTTGCTCCTCCTGGCTTCTTCAGCTTGCTTTGTTATTGAACCCAGAACCACCATCCAGCTGGGTCTTCCCACATCTATGACTAAGTAAGACAAAGCTTTACAGACAGATTTAAAAAAAAAAAGATTTATTTATTTTTGTATATGAGTACACTGTAGCTGTCTTCAGACACACTAGAAGAGGGCATCAGATCCCATTACAGATGGTTGTGAGCCACCATGTGGTTGCTGGGATTTGAACCCAGGACCTCTGGAAGAGCAGTCAGTGCTCTTAACCACTGAGTCATCTCTCTAGGCATGTTCTCAACTGAAATTTCCTCCTTTCAAGTTACTCTAGCTTGTGTCTAGTTGACATTAAACTAGCCATCACACCCACCTTGTCTTGGTGCTCCCTTCCCATTTAGACAGAGAGGAGACAGCCGGGAGGTATCCTCTTTCTACAGGGTTAGAAAACTTCTGCCTCAGCTACAGGCTCACCAGCCCTTCCCAGTACTACTTGCCTGCCTCTACATCTGGGAAATTCCTATTTGTTCTTTAATATACAGCTCAAATATCTCCTGAGAAGGTCATGGGAGGGAGTTTATAACCAGGACCCCAACTATACAGGACCCTGCAAAGTGGGATAAGGCACAAGCCATCTGCCTATGGGCTAGCTCTGGAAGCCATATCCTGCCAGGTCATGTCATCCTTTTGGAGGGGTGGATCCTTGACTAAAGCTTACCAAGGAATATATTCTCTTTCCTACAGCAGGAAAAGGTGTCTGAGAGACGCCAGACTGACCTGTATATACTGACCTGCCATGCTGGCAGCCTGCCATGTCTGTGATAACTATCTTATCCATGTGGAGATATCTGTGCTGAGAAGACATTAATGAAAAGGCTGGTTCTGGGAGAGGTTGCTTGTGGGTGTGATCTGGGCCCTCAGGTTACAGTTCCCAGGCCTTCCTCTTCCAGCTGCCTCCCACACCTGCCTCTTGCAGGAAGGACAAAGTCTCTCCTACAACACCTTAGCTTGAACTCCAGAGTTCATCCCTGCTGTTTCAGACTCTTGATGACTCCTGGCCCTCCCAGATATGTCCATCATGAGCAGATGTTCAGATCCTCATTCCCTCATGGTGGGAGGCCAACGGGAGAGAAACAGGGACTGGACAGTGTATGTGCCTGTACATGTGCATGTATGTGTGTGCATGTGCACTGAACTACATCACAGAGTAGCATCTTGGGAGACTGCTTGTGTCTTCTTGCTGTAGCCATCTGTGGCCCAGGTGAAGGTGGAGCCTGCAGTTTACTCTTTGAGAGCCTCTGGCTCAGCTGGGGAAGAGAGTTTTATAGATTTCAGAGGCTGACAGCTGAATGACAAACCTGGTGACACTCAGACATTTGTTCAGTTTCCACAAGGCACCTGGAAGGGAGCTGCTGCCTTAGGAACAAAGACACAGAGTGTTCTGGAGACTTGAGTCCCCCAGCCTTCCTGTGTCTACTCCTCACTGCACCTTTGCTGAGGTGATAGTTCACCTTGGCGGGGCCTGGATGTGGCCAGCCATGCTTTTCATGATCCCAGCCTCTCTCCAGCAAAGGCAGCCGCCTGGAGCTTCCCCAGCCTGGAGTCTGAAGATCCTGTCCACACCTCCAGCCAAGCTGGCAACCGCTTTTCCTCCTGGCTTCCTGTTTGCACCACAACCCATGGTCCTCACTGATTCACCCTCTTGGCTACTTGCTATGAAGCAACTGTGCTCTGAAGCAACTTTCCAGGAGTTTCTACCCCATGTGGGAGGCCCATGTCTGCTCATCCACAGCTTGACCAGATCCCACATTAGCCTGGAGGGAGACACTCAGAAGTCTGTACTGTGGATGCAAAAATACAGCTGTCATCTGGAAGGGGGGAGGGCTGATTTTATTCTGAGCCAAATATGAGTGACTCCAGCTTAGGGACACAGGTTCAGGTTCCCCGTAAATACCATAATCCAAGGTGGAGAGTTTGGTGCAGTTTTTTTGTTTGTTTGTTTGTTTTGGGTTTTTTTTGGTTCTTTTTTTTGGAGCTGGGGACCGAACCCAGGGCCTTGCGCTTCCTAGGCAAGCGCTCTACCACTGAGCTAAATCCCCAACCCCTGGTGCAGGTTTTATGATAACATAAAACTGAGAAACTACAAAAACACTTTGGTGGAAACAGCAGGATGGCGGGTCACAAAGAAGCAGCAAAACCTCTGTCATGGACAGACGTCTGTCATCTGATGACTTCTTAGACTTCGGGTTTGTGGGAGCTAAAGATGTGTTTTGCGTTCTAGAAAGGACTTTCCCTGATAGTCACAGGATGTCAGGTCATACACAGAGGTGGCCGATATATGATCACTAAGAAGGTTAAAGATAGCCCAAGATAAGTTGGCTCCAGATTTGCAACATTCCGACTCTCCACAACTGTGGACATTCTACTCACTCAACCAATCTTAGAGATTCTTTGACACAAGTGTTTCTTTGGGTTTTTTATTTTGTTTTGTTTTGTTTTCTTTTTGTCACCTCCTTTACCCCCAGGAAATTCAGTTTGCACTGCACTGGAGGGTGTTACTATTTTCTTTTCACCTCTCATCACCACCCTCCTTGCACCTCAGGGTGGGAGGCCAACAAGAGAGAAACAGGGACTGGAGTGTGTGTGTGTGTGTGTGTGTGTGTGTGTGTGTGTGTGTGTGTGTGTGTGCAAATGCACTGACCTACATCACAGAGTAGCATCTTGGGAGACTGCTTGTGTCTACTTGCTGTGGCCATCTGTGGCCCAGGTGAAGGGGGAGCCTGCAGTTTACTCTTTGAGAGCCTCTGGCTCAGCTGGGGAAGAGAGTTTTACAGATTTCAGAGGCTGACAGCTGAATGACAAACCTGGAGACACGCAGATATTTCTTCAGTCTCCCAGAAAAGCTCAGACACAGAGAGGTCCCTACAGTGGACAGGGCAAATGCCAAGCAGTCTGCCTGGGTAGGCAAACAGTGCAAAGGTGCATGGGACATGCTCATATTCAGAGGCTGGCAGGATGGCTCCAGTTTGGCCTGAATCAAACATAAATGCATGGGCCCACCCATAGAAACAGGACCCAGACAGACACACAGCTGTGAGTCTCCCACCTAACATCCTCGGGACATCCAAGCTACTCTTCTTATTGCAGTAACACCTTCTGAGCTGAAACATTCCACCCTGGAGGAAAGTTCCTGAGACTGAAGAGTCTCTAACAGGAGGGTCTTAAAACTCAGGAACTAAGCAACCTGTGAGTCTCAGGAAGTCCCTGAAACTGATCAGGTGCATAGGCCTCTTCCTCTCAAAGGTTGTATAAAGCAGTAAGGCTGCTGGAGACTCCCTTGTAGAGCTCCCTGCAAAGCATAAAGAGTTCTAAGGCTCCATTTTGTGAGTTGTCGGCCATACTGGGGTAGCTTTCAGTCACTTATCTGCCTTCAGTTGACCATATTCCTGAATTAACCTGTCACCCATACACCCATGACCCCACAAAACTCATTGGTTCAAAGTTGGACTTAGATGGTATCAGCATTTTGGTCAGTTATTGCTTCCTGTCTGGGGTGAGTGCATGTTCATATCTCCCCAGGAATAATGTCACACACTTCTTTAGTTGAAGGGAGGAGAGCTCTACTGGTTTGGCATGGAGTTTTCTACAACAATGCCACTTTGCTTTCTTTGTTGTCACCCAACTTTTGTTAAGGCCACCTAAATAGGCCAACCTAGTTCTTTCCCGTGGGCTCTGTGTCTGGAGCTATGTATCTTGGGAGATGGAGTTCAAGGTTAAAAGCTAGCTTTCTAGGACATGCTAGAGCTCAGAGCCCTTGAAAAACAGGAGACAGTGAGGAGTAAAAGTCTGGGCTGAGAGAACCTGCCCCGTGTTCCTTCTGCCAACAGGTACTATGCATCTCAGTTCCCAAGGGCATCCTTGCCTCTGACCACAAGAAGGCAGCTTCAAGATTAGCCTTAGGCTAGGGTTCCAAGGTCACACCAGGTTTTGAGGGCTCTAATTCCTTCTCCTAGGCACCTGTGGGTACCAAGTACACTCATCTAGGGTTGTACAGCTGAGCATACCCATCACAGATGGGTAAGTAAAGAGGGTCCTGTGTGCCTGGCTGTGTGGCTAGGCTAAGGGAAAGGGCCAAAGCTGGACCTTGAATCAGGACTGGGAAAGTAGGTCCATACTGATGCTGTGCCCCTATACTCCAGCTCCAGTTTCCATCCCCTTCCAGCTCCTCTCATCTTTTCCTCAGAAAGGCCTACCTCGAGGACAGCAGCTAAGGAGCAAGCCACATCTGCCTCCAGATCTACTTTTTCACAGTAGAGTACACAGTGGATGCCTAATCATTTCCCACCTATCCAGCTGGACCTCCAGCTCCACAAGGACAAGGACTATGGACTGCTTAATCCTAGGCGTCTGGGTGTACACAGCAGGCACACACTGGATGAGCTAACTGGATACACAAAGGTATGGCTAGGCCACAGCCGTGCAAGCACATGCACAAACATACATCCAGCAACATGCTGGCACATGCATTTGTGAGTGGAGGCTTGCCTATTTGCAGGTTTCTCTGGCTTGCCTCCCACCCCCACCAGAGCCCAGAGTGTTATCACCCATGGCCCTCCATCTAGGCAGCTGGGCTCCACTCAGCCTCCTGGTGCTAACTCGGCCTGACACTCTAGCTGCACATCGGGGCCTCCTGTGGAAACTGTGGCAAGCCTGCCACCATGGTGGTGACTGCTAATTGGCTCTGTGTTGGGCCCTGGGTCACAGCTCGGTCAGCCGTGGCTGATACTTTCTTCCCACTTGTCTCAGGAAAGGCACTGCTGTCCCTTCTGCTTAGGCCTCAGCCAGTCACTGAACCGCACATGCCTGGCCGCGTGGGACAGACTAGGCAATCTACCCACCCATACCCCCATGCATACACTCCATCTAGAGAGGCAGATGAGAAAACTCAGCACATAGTACTGGTTCTGGGTGGGCACTGCGATCACATCGGGAAGGGCCAAGCCTGGGCACCTGTGCGTAAGCTAACCCAGGGGCTGAAAAACCTGAGTTCTGGCTTCTCCTCAGTGTTTCTCTAAAGAGCACATGCCGGCCAGGGAGCAGGAAGAGAGGGCAGGGGCCTGGACTATCAGACGAGGAAATGTAGGTCCATCTCGGCTTAGAGTCAGTAGCAAGGTCTCGAAACTGGATGTTATGATGTCTGCTGACCCGTGTCCAGGGACTTGCAGTGACTGACTTCAGGGTAGAAACAGCTGAGTCCCATCCCCTCCCATCTCTGATATCTTAGAGCTCCTGGGAAATGGAAATGGCTTTTCCTCAACCAGGGCTAGGATCCTCTGTGGGTGCTGACTATTTCCACATGGTTTTCAGGTGTACATAACCAGGGTCACAGGAGACATCAAGGCTTGGAGGCGCGATAGAGGGGTCCCCCCCACTCCCACTTTTCAAACCTCAAGAATGCAATGTGTACCCTTGCAGAGTTTGCCAGAGCCTAAGCCTTATTTTTTTTTTCCTTTTTTATGGTTTTGTTTTGTGGGGTGTCTTTATGGTTGTTTTTATTTGTTTGCACTGGGGCAAGATCTCATTATGTAGCTGGCCTGGAGCTCACAGAGATCTGCCTGACTTTGCCTCCTTAGTGTTGGGACTAAACTCCTGGCTTCTTCATGAATCTCTGAAACCAGATCTCACTATGTAGTCCAAGTTAGTCTCAAACTCTCCATATTTTTGTCTTTGTCCCCGGAAGGTCAGGATTATACCCATATACAACCATGGCCACAAGAGTCCAAACCTTTTAAGGATCTGAATTTCTTCTTATTTGGGATTAGAATAAATAGCACCCTGTCTCCAAGACAGCCTCAAATCCCACCTCCTCCAGGAAGTCTTCTGTGTTGCCCTTGCCTGTCTTGCAGCCCACGCTGTTCTTGCCACATCTGCTCTCACAAGGAGCCTGCAGTCAGGGCAGATGTGGGCTACAGCATGCCTCTCCTGCCTTTCTTTCCCTAGTATCCCAGCCAGGAATATGGGTGAGTAGATCTTAACATACACAAACAACAAACCACACGGAGCCAACAACAACGTGGATCTCTGAAGCCCAGTGACTTCTCTGTATCTGATGGAAAGTACACAAGAGGCGGTCTGAGGAGGTAGCTCATTTGGTGGAGTGCTTTTCCTTGAATGCATGACTCCTTGGGTTCCTAGCCCCACTTAAACAAGGTACGCTGGCAGATCTCGCAATCCCAGCATTTGTGGATACAGGAGGGTTAGGGGTAAAAGAGCATTCTTGGCTACAATGCAGCAAGTTGGAGGTCAGCCTGGAATACATGAGACCCTGTCCTCATACAATAAAAATAACACAAGATCAGGTAACATATCTCTGGGTCTGATCTAGCCCATGTTCTGAGTCTAGAGAGCTGAAAGTCATCGCCAAGCCAGAACAGACTGTGACAGAAAATAGATTCTAGAGGAAGGAGTGGGAGGGTGCTATCCTTATATCCCCTGTGCAGGCCCACCTTTGTCCATTTTCCTGCGGCCTTGGCCCTCCAACAATCACCTTCTTGTCCAGAACGGCTCCCCGGCAACTGATGGTTCAGTCGAAACCGAACAGAAAGAAACAAACAGAAGGTTGTGACTGGGGCCTCAGTGGGAGGAGTCTGGGTAGTTGAGAAGTTCTCTGCCTTTGGTTCGCTCTTACAACAGTGATGTAATGTGATCAGCTGCCTTACACTCCAGCCCAGCCCATGAGGTACTGTACTCTTGAACTATGAGCCAAACTAGGCCTGTTCTTCCTGATGTGCTTGCTCCAGTCTTGTCCTCCAGGGATTAGCCCTACCCTCCTTTGTTTTGTAGTTACCAGGGAGAAGCCGACTGCTACGGTAATGGAAGGGCTGTGCTCCAGGCCTTCTTTCCTATACCCCATAGCAGAGGGACAGCATGAGCCCAGCCTGGAACTCTTCCTGTGGCTCCTGTTCTCTGCTCCACAACCTAATTTCCTTGCTTATCTTTTGCCTTCTAAGTGTCCCCTTGCTTCAAGCTTCTCCCTCCCATTTGTCCTGCTCTGTGGAACCTACCAGACTTTTCTAGAGTATAGAGCTGCGACCACACTTGTACTGGAAACCTTCACAGTGAGATCCTAATGAGACCTCCAGGGCCTCACGTCCAGCTCTGTTTCCTCAGTTCACAGTTTTGCCCCCCTCCCCCATCTTTTATTAGTGTGAAAACTAACCTTGTCATGGAACTTGCTCTCTTCCTATTTTATCATTTCCATGGCTCTTGTCATGGCACTATCTTACAGTCCCTCGGCACTTTCATACAGCATTGTCCAGAAGTGAGGTTAACACTGGAAACAGCACTGCATAACAACAGATATGACCACACCCCACCAAGTAGACCAATGTAATCTGCTAAGGACCTTGGGGCTGGCATCCTCTGTTCCCTTGCTGTGACTGAATTTGGCATTGGAGGTATTTTCCACTGTTCCTCTTCCCACCCTCCCTAATCCTGCCTCTTCTACAGTGAAGACCTCCTGGGGGTCACAGGGACAGAGGAGAGAAGACAATAGCTGTGGCTTGCAGATTTCTAGAACATCACCAATCTTGTGAGCATTGCGGGAACAGCTGCCGAGATGTTGCAAGCTGAGGGCAGAAGGGCAGTAGACCTTTACAAAGCCACTTAAAAGCAAGCAAACACCTTCCACTGCAGCATCTATATTTCCTCAGCCTTGTAACCATTCACATAATAAGCCTCTAGCATTTGAGCGAACTGAGGCTAATTGCTTGGATTTCACAGCTCACTCTTCCTCCTTGTAATATGTCTAGAAGCTCTTGTAATTCCTCAGTTTTTAGCATGATAAACAAAGGCACAAAAGAAGCCTTAAAGAGTTGTGAGCATGGACTGGGGATGTAACTTTGTGGTACACTTGTCTAGCATATGCAAAGCTCTAGGTTTAAACCCCAGTACCATCAACAAAACAAAGCCACAAAAGAATTATGTGCAATGGGGAGTGTTCTTATCAGTCTTTTAATCCATGTATTATTTTAAGTTAAACAGCTAGTATATATTTCATTAAAATGAGCAACACGGTGACTTTAAAACAATCTGGTCAAGATGGTCAGAAGACCCGGAACAGCCACTGGAACATAATGTAAGTCATGAAGCTGAGTAACACATGTGACTTACATGTTCCAAACTTAAAAGCTAAAGACTGGCAAAACCAATTCGAATCATATGAAAAATTAACTCACTAAATTAACCAAATGTTTTATGAATTCTAATATGGAATTCATATAAAAGTTAATATTTGATCTATGTTTTATTACTAAGCTTGTGCATTTCTTTTTTTTTTAATTTTTAATGACAGAAACAAAAATATACCTAAAAGCAAGCTTCTGGAAAAACCATTTGTTCTTCCCTGTCTTGTATGCCTCCTTAAACTTGACCTTAGCCTCCCGCCCATTGCGTTTTAATGCTGGGTCTCTGAACACATTCTTGTCTTGTCCACGGGGATATCCACAGAGTACCTTGTGGGCATGAGGTGGCTGTAATTATAATCTTTCACAAAGGACTCCATCTTGGATCTCTTGGTGATTTTCTTCTTGCCCATGGCAGCTGTCACTTTTCGGGAATAGCGGTCAGTTCTAACCACCAGGGCACGGCTGTGAGAGTGGTCGGAGGTTGCCATCAATGTTCTTCACAACGACAGCTTTGTGTCCGGAGGGTTTATGTAGCATCCAGCTAGGAAAAGCATCACTTTCCCAGGATTCATGAACTTGCCCATATCAACAGCAAGCAGCCAGCACTCAGCAGAAAGGAAAAATGTACACTAGCCTGTGCGTTTTGAAAGTGCATAACAGTACATGTGGGTATAAGCAAATTTAGCTACTGGGATGGGGTTGTAGTTCAGTTGGTAGGTAGGTGGTCTTCAACATACAAAACCCTGGGGTCAGTTACCAGCATTACATAAACCAGGCATGGTGGTGATTACCTGTAATCCCAGCCCTTGGGAAGCTGAGGGAGGAGGATATGAGGTTCAAAGTCCTTCCTGTCTATATAGGGAGGTAGCCGGGGCCACATGAGCTAGCTTTATTTGATTGGATCTCTGAGGGTTAGTAATTTTTTTTATGTTGAATGATATGTGAGTGCATTAGTGAAGTGCCCAAGGAGGCCAGAAGACAAAATTGAATCCCCTGGGGCTGGAGCTGCAGGGTTTATGAGCCACCTCATGTAGGTCCTGGGAAGTCACCTCCAGTCCTTAGCAAGAACAACAGGTACTATCACCCTCTGAGCCATGTCATGGCCCTGAGGTTTCTCATCTTCATTCTGAAGGTGAGAACTGGCAGCAATTATAGTAATTCTCATCCAAAATCAAATTCAGAAGTCAATTTTGCCTTTGAACCAAACTTTCTCTCTTACATTCCTTTTTAAATAATCCTAGCATTTAGGGGGTGGAAACAGAATGACTAGGATTCAAGGACAGACAGCCTCAGATACCTCAGGAGAGTAGGGCCAGCCCTGGTGACTTGAGACCTCATTACAGATCCTAACAACAGTACAAAAGCACATTGGCACTGTCACAAATAGGTTCCAAGGCTCATTACGCCAGTGCAAAAGGGAAATTTTCCATCAGAATTCACCTACAACATCACATTTCTGCCAAATCTTCTGTTTGGTTAGATTCTATGGAATTAGCTTTGATTCTAAAAATGTTGTTGGAAGAAGTTTGATGTACTATGAATGGAAATGTCTCACTTCTCTCTAGTTTCTCTGTCAGGCAATAATATTGTTTCTATTCTTGAATTATTCAGTGCTTTACTGACTCAAATAAGTAAGAAAGGAGGTAAAGAGTTCACTCACTCTGGAACCTTAAAAGGCACGCCTACACCCAAACACCCTAGCACTGGGGAGGTGGGGCAGGACAATCAGAAGTTTAAGGTCATCCTCAGCCAGATTTTGAGGTTACTTTGGGATATATAAAACCCTGTGTGCCCACCTTCCCAACTGTTCACGTCAAAACACAACTGGACCCAATCAGCTGACAGGGAAAGAGGATCCCAGTTCAAGATCTCACCACAGGAGGCAGGCACAGAGGTCCAAGGTTAGACAGAGGCACACATGGAGACTACTCTGAAGTCTCAAAGAAATGTTAAGAGCAGCAGACAGTCCTCCTGGCTATCGAAGCTGCTTCCAAGTGGGCCTGGAACAACCTGGGACCTGAGAAGGCACACAGGAGTCACACAGGTCCTAACTGTATTTTCCTCTCTTCCTTCTTCCGTTCAACTGAGCATTTTAGATTAGAGTAGCAGGTGGTGGCCAGAAGGTGAAATATGATCTGTGAGTGCCGGCTTTTAGTATGCTGAGCCAGCATTGCATTCCATGCCAGTCTGGGTTATAGAGACGAGATACTGTACAAAAAGAATAGAGTTGGGCTCAGATCACTTGGGAGAGAGCACTTGCCTGACTTTATCCTCACCTGGGCTCTATCCTCACCACCACACAAACCTCAGTTGACAGCAGCCTGGGGCCTCACTGCGTACCTGGGGCCTCACTGCGTACCGCTCAACATACTCAGCACAGTGCAGAGTGCGTGTTCATAAACCAGGGTAGGGTAGGGTAGGGTGGGGTAGAGTGCGGTGTGGTCTGGACCTTGGTTCCCGCCCAGGTCCTCAAGACATTTCCGCCAGACTCTGAGCTTGCCTCCACAAGCGTCTGCGCGTGCGCATCCCACAACTAAGCGCGCGGCTGCCAGCTGCTTCCGGCGGGCCCTTGGCAGCCTTCGGTTCCTTCACACATCCTCTCAGGAGCCTCAGCTGGGTTCCGCCTCCGCGGGAAGCCGGCACTTGAACAGCGGACTGGAAGAAGCCGGAGAGGCTGTCTGGACGCGACAGCCAGGGAGAGAGAGGATGTAGCATCCACACCCTACGCATGCGTGTCATCATCACATGACAGGGGCGGTGCCCGCGTGGGCGGGTGCGAAGTCCCGGCTAGGGTCGGGCTTGCTACGGCGAGACCTGCGGTGGTGACGGTAGTATGGCCGCACTTTATGGTGGCGTGGAAGGGTGAGCGCTGGACCGGCCGGAGGCTGTCCGTTCGGGAGCGGCGGGTCAGGGGGCGGCGGTCCACACCTTGCTTGGTGCCTTTGTGCTCCATGGCGCGACCACGCCCCTCCAGGCTACCACCTTTCTGCCACAGGGCTCTTGTGTTAACCTGGAGAGTTGTGCAGAGCTGGGGGTTCAGGTGGAAAGTTGCTGGTCGCGGGTGGACGTGGGAAAGAGGCGGAAGCCGAGCCTGAGATTTATGCCCAAGGAACCCGGGAGTTAAGAAGCTGTCACCAGAGCACTGTCTTGTCTTGGTGCTCGGGACCCACTGCTGTTGGTCCCAAAGGCCTTGGTTCCTATATTCTCCTGCTCAGAAGCTGGTCCGTTTGACTTTGGGAAGTAGCTCTACTAAGCATGGCTTTGGGTGAGACGTCTGTCCTCTCTGGGCTTCAGTTGCCACATATGTAGGGTGAGCAAGATGGTGGTTTATCCGCTACCCTGCGCATGACAAGCATTTTGTGGATCTGGGTGTGTCAAATCAGGACATAATAGGGAGACTTGGTATCCTAGTCGCTCACTGCTGATTTACCCGAAAGTCTCCTTCCCGTGAATTGCTAAAGTGAATGACTTCTGGCTTTATTTTTGACACCTTACAAGGAAAAACCCTCAGCACAGTGTAGGAGTTTGCACTTAGCCTTGTTACAGTCATATGGAAGGTAGAACTGAGTTTTCTTAGTTTGTCAAGAAGTTAATTTGGATTTTTAGTCTGCTGTCTCATGCATTAATATCCCCTTGGAACTTGATGTACTCTTTGAGTTGGATCAAGTCTTTATTGTCTATTACAAGAAGTATTGATCAGTAGGACATCATCCCACCACGTATCACCCTTCTTCTAAACTACCACTTACCCCAGGGATTTAACTCAGGAGGGTTTAGTTGCTGAAGGCAGTATGAGTTTCCTGTCTGGTGATCATTTCTTTCTTTTTTTTTTTTAACCTCCACCCCCACCCCCACCCTGGTGATCATTTCTTACAGGTGTCTTGAAGACCCTGGTGTCAGAAGATAGGACCTCAAAGTAGCCCTTACCTGTTGTTAGAGATCTGCTTTTTCCCTCGGATGTATTTTCCATAAGTCATTCCGGCCATGCTCTGTATAGGTTAGGAAGATAGGTTGGAGCCAGTGGAACTCATAATGAGAAGCTAAACAATTTAATACACTCTTGATTCAGAGCAGTCTTTGCTAAATAGGGGCTTACTAATGTATGGAGAAGCCCTACATGAGACAAATTGCAAAGTCCCGGTGATAGTAAGCGGGATCTTGCAGAGGAAGTAGGGCCTACCAGGCAATACGAGCAGAGTGTAGCAGGCACTAAACAGGTAGCTTTGGGAGTAGAGGTTGAGTTTGCTGAAGCTGTCTTTGCCCTAGACTCTTGTAAGAGACTACTATGCAAGTTTGGCTCTGTCTGGAGTTCTATCAGGACTGAGTGCCCTCTTGTGTTTTGTAGGGGAGGCACACGGTCCAAAGTCCTTTTACTTTCTGAGGATGGGCAGATCCTGGCAGAAGCAGATGGACTGAGCACAAATCACTGGGTAAAAAAGCCATCCTTTGGGGACCAGAGAACTTGGCCTTCATGTAAAGTTCAACTCCTATAGAGGTGGCGGCTGGGCCTCTTAGTAGCTGATAGGGGCAGCAGAGATCCTGCAAGCCTTTCTAACTCCTCCTTCCCACTTGGGGCCAGCTGATTGGCACAGGTACCTGTGTGGAGAGGATCAATGAGATGGTGGACAGGGCTAAACGGAAGGCTGGAGTGGATCCTCTGGTACCCCTTCGAAGCCTGGTGAGTCAGCTGGAGCCTGGGCCATCAGCAGGTGGCCAGTATAACTAGAGAAAATGTCTCTAGGGCCAGAGCCTTTGCTCTTGTCCATTTTTGTGGTTTCAGTAATAATCTATAAGCCGAGAGTGTATTTTAAGAGGATAAGGCTCTAGAGACCTTGATTTGAATCTCAGCTTTGCCACTCAACTTAGTGGCCCTTAAAATCAGTCACCTTCTCTAAGCCTGTTTCCTCTTCTTGCAAATGCAGGTACTAAGGTTGTCGGGAAACTGAGATAATGTGATTCGAGCACCCTGGAGCCTGAAGGGCTCTGTAAATGTTAGCTCTTTCCCCTCCCAGGTTGCTGTGGCTCTGCCCACTTAACTTATAGCAAGGGAGCTATACAGGCATAGCAGACCCCATGTATGTGAAGCCAAGCTGTTTCCTTCGTATCCCCTCACCTTGTTCTTTTGTCTGTGTCTTCTTTCCTCCACCCTTTCCTAGGCTAGGCTGTTCCTGCAGGATTGACCTCCTAAGGGCTTATTGTGGGTGAAAGGGCTAGATTGGGTGAGCCAAGTATGACCAGATGGGTGTTAGAAGAGAGCTGGTCTGGGGCTGTTTCCTCCTTTCCTTGTTCAGCTTTTCTTTCTCCCTTGTGGCCTAGGGCTTGTCCCTGAGTGGTGGGGAGCAGGAGGATGCAGTGAGGCTCCTGATGGAGGAGTTGAGGGACCGATTTCCCTACCTGAGTGAAAGTTACTTCATCACCACTGATGCAGCAGGTTCCATCGCCACAGCTACACCGGATGGTGAGGATGTGAAGGGAGGAATGAGGTTGAGAATGAGCTCTCTTCTGGGGAAAGCCCCTTTCCTATGGCTGGCAAAACTTACTAACATCTGGAAGGCAGCAGTTGTTATTCTCTCCCAGCTACCCTTTCCTGGGCATAATAATGCCCTACAAAGGGACAGAGGAGGAAGAGGGGCAGGAAAAGTGCATGTGAAGCAAGGGAGTGGAATCTCTGTGGGGCAGAAACTGGGGTTACTGAGTAGAAAGTGTGGGACTCTGTGATATCCTAGTGTGCTGGTATATAACTGAGTCTCACCAGGCCTGTCAGTGCACACCTTTACTCTAATGCTCAGGAGAAGATGCAGGCAGATTACTGAAAGTTCAAGGCCAGCCTGTTCTACATAAATAAGTCCTAGGTCAGCCAGGGCTACCTTATGAGATCATCTCAAAAATGAAACTGGCCTATGCTCTGGTTTGAGTTTTCCCATCTTTGAAAAGTTGTGGGAGGGCTTTACTTTCCTCATGCAGGAGTGGAGGGTCGACATCTATATGATTTATGGTGCTAATAGTCACTGTAAGAACAGGGTCTGCCATAATCTCTGGCATTAGGTACTCAGTAAAGCCAAGATCATTTGAAGTCTTGGCTGGCTGGGAGCCATGTTCTCTTGAGTTGATGCAGACTTGTTCGTCCTCTATCCCCTAGACAGGAAGCAAGTGGGCTATTTGTTCTAGGAGGTTGGGTGGTGATTCCTCCACTGTGGGGTTGGTTTCTGTCCTATTTTTCGCAGTGGGAAGCTGCTGCTCTATTCGTGCCCTTGGCCACACTGAGCCCCCGTGCCCTCTTCCCAGGTGGGATTGTGCTCATCTCTGGAACAGGCTCCAACTGTAGGCTTATCAACCCTGATGGCTCTGAGAGTGGCTGTGGTGGCTGGGGCCACATGATGGGAGACGAGGGATCAGGTGAGTACACACAGGGCCTACCTTCTTGGTCTCTAAACCTAAACAGGAATCCCTAAATAGCTCCTAAACCTGTTGCAGAGTACAGGATATTGGGAGAATCATAAAGATACCATCTTGCTCCTTAGTAGCCTCTCCTGACTAGGGAGTACGTCATGGCATGGTGGTGTGGCCTACCTCTGTTGATTTTTGGAGACCCAAGAAAAAAATTGAAACTGAAGGTTAAGGCCCTAGCTGCCCAGAAACTCCCTGCTAATGGGAAAGGGGTCTGGGGTCTGGAAACACTTCTCACTCACACTACTTTTGGGGCAGCATGTATACATTTCTTTGGTGACTGTGTGACAGCTCACCACCCTTGACTTTGAATGGGAGCCAGCATGACAAGTTCACTTATTCAGTCTTCCTACAGCTTTCCCTTGTCTGGGTCTGTCAAACAGTTGGTCAAAAGCCTCCTTCCCCTACTGGGAACCACTGACCGACTGATCAGTGACTTCTAACTGGTCTTGAGCTGAGAGCCTTTCTTGGTGAGGAGACTGCCTCTGGGATTGGCTGTCTTCTTCGCCTTCTGCTCCTGGCAGCCTACTGGATTGCACACCAAGCTGTGAAAATTGTGTTTGACTCCATTGACAACCTGGAAGCAGCTCCTCATGATATTGGCCATGTCAAGCAGGCCATGTTCAACTACTTCCAGGTACGTCCTACCTACAGTCACATACACCCCGGGAAGGACACTGGAGTCTCTGATGGAGAGGCTGCAGGGGAGGAGGATAAAGGTCTCCAAGTGGGTCAGAACAGCAGGGTGAAGTGTAGGTCAGAACAGGATCTAGGGTGGGCAGTGTGTGCAAACCAGTGTGACTGCCGCTTCATCTTAGAAATTTTAGTCATTTTTGCAAACATTTAAGCAAAGCCAAATGAGAAAAAATATTAAAACACAGTAGTTTCTGTAGATGCTGACATTTATCTCATTCTCACTAAAATGTACTCAGGAGAATCTCTGTTCTTGGGGACTCAGAAGGTCACATGTGTTAGGTTGGTGGTAGAAGAGGACGGTTTGGGAGATGAATCAATCTCCTGGTTACATCACTTCCCAGAACCTTTGGTCTGCTACTTTGAACAGACACTGCATGGGAGCCCTGCTCTTTAACTGAAGCAATCTTTTCAATGAATTTGATCTTGAGGAAAACTACTCAGCTGAGAAATCTCGTTTCCTTACGTTTTAAAGCTACAAAGAAGAAAAGGCCTGGCAGTGGGCCCACGCCTTTAGCTGGAAGGCAGCTGTCTGAGCCCCAGGACAGCTAAGGCTACACAGAGGAGTGTCTCAAAAAGCAAACAACCCCCAATTATTGTGGTCATTTCAGTAGTCACTCTAGGAAGGTCACTCTGGGTGACAGACTAGGGATTTTCTATTGACTGCTTGTGTCTCCTCCGTTTCTCAGGTGCCAGATCGGCTAGGAATCCTCACTCACTTGTATAGGGACTTTGATAAGTCCAAGTTTGCTGGATTTTGTCAGAAAATTGCAGAAGGTACTGTAGGTGCTGGCTCGTATGTAACTTGGTTCCCCAAAAGCATGTCTAATGGGAGGGTATAACACAGTTAAGCAATTAAGGCTGGCCTGTGTGCTGGTGGCTGTCTCAATAGGTAACCTGGAGTCTGTGGCTCTATTTGGTGTGACAGATAGGGCCAGGACTTAGACAGCACTAGATTCCTGTGTTCCTCTCCCTGGTGGCCATGTGGCTGGTGTAGTCTGCATGCCGGGGTTTGAGAACCCACTGTCCTTTGGATAAATTCACAGAAGCAGGGGTTGGGAAGCTCAGGCAGCTCATTTTGGCTTTGGGAGGAGCCTGCATGTTGGCATCTTGTGAGACTTGCTCCTTTTTAACTTGGATTCCTTAGGCCAGGGCAGCTTACATGTTTTATTTCTGGACTGAGGTTCAAAACACCAGGCTGGGTGAGGCTGGACAGCAGCACAGGGCTGAGAGTCAGGAGTTGCCTCAGATAGGGTACCTTGTCCAGAGAGCTGATAGTTCTTGGGGACAAATGCAGTAACATGATTTAATAGTTCACTGGACTCTAGTTCTACTACTAGCATTGGCACTGGAAGGAGAGGTACTGGAATGGTGGGCAGAGGCTTGCTTACCAATGTGGGCACCCATCCTAACATTAACTTGGCCTGTGCTTGCTGCCTTACCTCAGGAAGAGTGGCTAAAGTAGGCTGCTTCCTGGAGTCTCCAGCCCCTTTCTCTTTCCTGCCCCAGGTGCACAGCAGGGAGACCCTCTTTCCAGGTTCATCTTCAGAAAGGCTGGGGAGATGCTGGGCAGACACGTTGTGGCAGTATTGCCAGAGATTGACCCAGTGAGTTGATGCAGGACACAAAGGGGGTCTGAATGAGGTCTGAGCCTAGGGTGGTGAGACTGTCCCATCAAGTTCTATGTGCTTTGGTACCTCTGTATATGTAGAAACTGGCTTCATATGGTGCTGTCTTCTAGTTTCTACATCCTTCTAACTATTCCTTTCTTCTCTTCCTTGCCTTTCATGACTCATGTTTTCTTGCCTTTTTCCCTCCTCGGGTCCACCTTCTGTTTGACACTGGCGAGAAGGGTTAAGATCAGCCTGCAGTGAACCATTTTGTTTTCCCAGGTTTTGTTCCAAGGGGAGCTTGGCCTCCCCATTCTGTGTGTGGGCTCAGTGTGGAAGAGCTGGGAGCTACTGAAGGAAGGTAAGTCTGGGTGGGTATGGGTGAAGACAAAGGATGCAACTGGAAAAGAAGGTGAAGGGGGCCTTTCTGTTATTCCAAGCCCTGTGACTTCCTCCTGGGGTGTGTGCTTGCTAAGCCTGTGCTCCACTATAGCTCCAGCTTTTGAGCCCCTGAAAAGATATTCTTTTCCAAATGACATTAATCACTTTTTAAGGTTTACCTTTACGTGGATGTTTTTGTCAATATATATGTCTGTGCATATGGGCATGCAGTGCCCACGGAGGCAGAAAAGGGTGTGAGATCCTCTGGAACTTGAGTTACAGATGATTGTGAGCCACCATGTGGGTGCTGGGTACTGAACCCTTGTTCTCTGAAGAGCAGCAAATGTCCTTAACCATGGAGACATCTCTTCATCCCCTTAAAGCTCAGACCAGTGTAATAACCTATGGTTGCACTCTTAGTCACCATTCTGGCCAGAAATTTAGCTTGACAGTCTTAGTTCAGCCTGTTGTAGGGTTTCCATTAGATTCTCTAAAATAGCTCAAGGGTCTCCACTAGATTCTTGCACCATGAAGTTGTGGGTATTGCAAGCTCCAGAGTTGAGGAATGCAGGTGCCTTTGGGCTGCAGGTTCCAGGACCCATAGCATCCTGGTGCTTCTGTGATGGCTGGCATATGGCTTGGCATCTGCACTGAAGCTGGTCTTCTCTCTGCATTCTTCACTCCAGGCTTTCTCCTGGCACTGACGCAGGGCCGAGAGCAACAGGCACAGAACTCCTTCTCCAGTTTCACCCTGATGAAGTTGAGGCACTCTTCTGCACTGGGAGGGGCCAGCCTGGGGGCCAGGCACATTGGACACCACCTTCCCATGGACTACAGCGTCAATGCCATTGCCTTCTATTCCTATACCTTCTAGGGGCTGCCCCTCTTCCCATTCAGCCAACACTGAGTGTTGGGAGATTTCTCTTTTTTAAAAACACATGAGAAAATAAATGCACTTTACTCCCTCCCCAGCAGGGTGTTATCCTCAACACATTGCTGTACATGTCCTCAGCACCTCCAGCAGGGTGACCTAGCAAGCTCTCAGTTTAAAGACCCACTCCAGGGGCTTGCAAGCACCCACCAGGCTCTTAGGCACATAATAGCCCAACCCTTCCCATTTCTACACTATATGCTTTGGCTGTCTGAAGCTGGGACCCAAGTTTCCTCTTGGCAGTTATGATTCCTCACGACAGAACTAAGTGTGTCTATGCCTACCTCCTAGGGACTGACCCGAGATCTATCATACCCTCTCCCAAGGTTCCCAATAGGATTTGGGAGACAGTACAATCCTAGTCTCAATTTTGACTTAATTGTATTTGGTAGCTGTAGATACATGGGGCATTTTTTTTTTTTCTTGTGCAGATGAATCCCTGAGGGCCAAGTAGGCACTGCTTAACTCAGTGGCCTGCCTACTTCTGACTGCTCCTCACCTGGCTCTGGTTATAGTGGGGCACTTCTCTCTCAGACCTTTATATCTGGGCAGCCATTGCTGCCAGCCCTGGTGGAGAATCTTTCCTCTGGAGTGAATCCTTCCAGGAAATACTCCTGCCCAGAGACAGGTTTCTTCTTCATTCCCAGATCCTGCTGGCTGCTGATTGATTAACCTGGTATGGATGTGCAACAATGCTAGTGTTTTAACCTCTGGGTTTTTTTCCCCTGTCTCCAACACACAAGTGTCCATAAGGCATAGCCAGGAAGGTGCCACCTCAGCAAGTGTGAGTTTTTAAAACAGCTGCCATTTGATTTATAGAGCAAAAATCTTTATGTAACTTTTTTCAATTTTTGTGGTTTTAGGGGCATGTTCTTTTAGGGTTTTTTTTGTTTTTGTTTTTGTCTTTGCAAATTTTATGTTTGGATATTTTACCTCCAAATGTACTGTGTGTGTGCTGAGAAAAATCAGATCCTCTGTCTGGGACTGAAGTTTCAGGTGGTTGTAGCTTCAATGTGGGTACTAGGAATGGAGCCAGGAACCTGTTAAGAGTAGCCAGTGCTCTTAATTACTGAGCCATCTCTCCAGCCTTTTAAAAAAAGGTTCTAAAATACCTGTTCCTGGAGCAACAAGGTTTTAAACACTTGCAACAGGAACCAAAGTCCAGAGTCTGGACCTAGGTTTACTGGAGTTGTCAGGCAGCTGGAGCATCATCATGTGATCTACTGGCTCTGCCTTCTCCACGTTGGCCCTCTTCCTCCTGTGTGCGCCTCCACCTTACCTTCTTACCCTCATGTGTCCAGCAGAGTCTGTACAGCTCTTAGTACCCACAGACATGATTAGAAAGTTCAGCAATCTTAACACTGATGATTTCATAAGTTGTGCTTGTTACTAACCGGCCTCAGGAACTTCTGGCCTGCAGTAGACAGAGGTTCACAGGAAGCTGTACTGGCTGAGGTTCCTAAGAGGCACAGCATCTCCTAAGTCCTGTGTGTACTTAGCCAAAGTGGAGGTAGAGAGCCATGCTTAAGGGACTCTGACAAAATGTTGAGAATACTCAACAGGAAACTGCTCCACAGTGAAAGAACGCCTTTAAAAAAAAAAAAAAAAAAAAAAAAACCCAAGACAAAACAACAAAAAGCCCAAACCAACCCCCCCCACACACCTGCAAACCCAAACAATAACAAAAAACCCAGCCAAATTAAAGAGACCACTAAGTGTTTAACTCTGACATGAGACATCCAGAAAAAATGCACTAGCCATATCAGGGCCCTGATGTGAAAGAGCTTACTGAGAAAGATGAATATGGTGGTTCACTCAGTGACTTGGACAGTAAGTCTCACGATTTATATGGTAGGCTTCATTAGTGAACAACTACCCTAGCTCAAAGCTGTGTTTTGTTTTGAGGGCCCTGTTTCCACCTTTCGAGCATTAGTTTATTTTTATTAACTTATTTATAGACGGAGTCTTGCTATATAGACCTGGCTGGTCTGAACTCTTATGTTGGCCTCAAACTAGTGTTCTGCCTATCTCTGCCTCCCAAGTCCTGGGATTAAGGATGTGTACCACCCACATCTGGCTGTTTTTTGAAGGATCACAATCAGGACAAAATTCTCCATATGTGTTTGAGGAATGAGACATTTACTGCTTTATAGGAAATATATTTTATACTCAAGGGACGCAGTTTGCTATTGGAACACTTTCTCAGCTATGCATGAAATCTTCCATTTAGTCCTCAGGTTAAATATTATATTTATACATCATATCTTAAGGTATTAGGACAGCCTGGTGAGCCACACCTACAATGTCAGCACTGGAGAGGCTGAAGTAGGGGATCAGAGGTTCAAGTCTAGTCCACCAGAAGACTGACTCAAAACAAGTATTTTTTAATAGCCTTGCCTAGGGTTAAGATATTAACCTCAGTGGTAGAATGCTTGCCTAGCTGTGTGAGGTTCTGAGTTTGATCCTAAGAACTTCCAAGTTTTTTCCTTTAGAGCATCAAGTAGCCTAGAATGTTTATTCATTTTAAAGAAAAAAAATTAAATTTGGGGAGAAGAGCTCAGCAAATCTTCCATTTAAATTATAAGTAATAAAATGTAGGGAGGTTTTTACATTAAAAAAGAAAAGATATATGTGTCCTTGAATTCCCTCCTGTTCCCCAAAGACAGGAAGTGTGGCTTCTAAGCTTGATACTCTGAAGAAAGCAGTGTCTAATGTCCTAGTCTAATGTTCTGGGTCCAGCAGTGGGTTAGGTGACAGACAGAGGCCAGGTAGTATGCAGTCAGCTTTATTGTTTGCTTGAATAGATTCCTGCTCTGTTCCTATTACCACCCATAGTGCTGTGTGGGAGGAAAAAAACCTCACCTTCCAGATTGTAACTGCTGTCTGGTGACACCCTCAGGGTAGTAGGATGGGCTTTAGTGGGTGCTCATACCCACTTCTCAGCCATCTCAGCACTGACAATCCTAGGAGCAACAAGTCTCATGGCAATCGTGGACACAATCGGTCAGGGTCCCTGCTTCACATATCAGCATCCTACTCTCTCTGCTTAGCAAACGGATGCTCTTTACCCATTTTCCCAGAGGAGAATGGCTGGGCTGTGCTTTTCCATCAGGTAGGTACTTCTAGTAAAATTTGTCAGGCTCCTGAGTTCCCATCCTTGGCATCCTGTAAATCAAGACCTTTACTGAAGAGGCCTGTCCCCTCTGGCAATAGGGGACAAACTCAGAAGGCCAGGCAGTTACATGCTCATTGCCACAGTCCCAATCAAGAGGTCTACTCTGGCTTCCCCTCTTTCCCAGCTCCTTGAGAGTGTTGGTGATAACTCAGGGCTGTTTAACCACACCTTCGTCTCTCTAAAAACAAAACCTTGACATAACAATAACCTGGAAAATACTTAGTTCACCAAAACCATTTATTTTTAAGCCATGGTTAACCTTACAATCTTAATGAAGCAATCATAGGTCATGTGACTTTGGAAATAGGAATGCTACCCCAGTCTCAGCCTTTAGCAGGCCTGGAATACAGCTTGGTGTAGTGCTTGCATAGCACATGTGAGGGCCTGGGTTCAATAAAAAAGACCCAATCTTCTGAGTATCTTCTGGCTTGTTTATATGATAACCTCAAGTCAGGTACACTACAGATAGAAACTGGTCCTGACCCTGAGCTACAGTACCAAGGCTTTGGCTACCTCAGATTTGTGATGCAGTCCAAAATTCATGAAGAGGCACCCCCCCCCCCAAGTTAATAAGGTCAAATAATCACAGAACTCAGTCTCTAATAAATGGATACTGTGACCAGCCAGACTAGCAACTATTTAGAATGCTTTCTATTGCTGTATAAGAATTTATATAGCAATTTGAGTTTGAGAATTCCAAAAACAACCTAAAACTCATAATTGGGGCTGAGTCTGTAGTCTAGGGTACAACTGTGCTTCCTCACAACATTGGACGGTAGAAGAGTTGGGTCACAGGAATAAGTCTTTCCATAAATTACTAAGAACCAGTTCATTGGCTGCATCCCAAGCCTACAGTACCTTGCCTCTGAGGTGGACTCAACACACCAGCCCTTGAATTCCAGGTATACCCAACAGCACACACCCCTGAAACCAGGCTAGAAAATGACATCCAAATAAAAGAGCCAGCACAGGGAGGGAGGCCAGCCTCTTGGACCACTCCTAGCAGCTTAGCTTCCAAAGAGCAAAACTTAAGGATGGAACAAAGACACCTCAGGCTTGCATAAGCTTCCCAGACGGGTACTCAGAGAAAGGTGCACTATGGAGACAAAGATTCTCAAGGATCTTCCTGCAATCCTGATAAATTTTGATCTCATGGAGACTACAAGAGAATCTTTTTGAATGTCCTACCCATACCCTCCCTTTCTTCTTATAAGAGGTGACAAGCCAAGCTAAAAGCTTAAGCAGGAATAAAGTCCTTTCAGAAGGAGTTCCTAGTTTCATTCTCTCTTGATGGCGAGGTTTTGGGAATTGATACAAGTTCCCTGAGCTGCTAAGATGTGACATGAGTGGGAGGCCACTTTCACAAGATGCCATCTTATGAGACTCAAACAGGAAAAAGAGGGACTTTTTTAACTGCTGGGACTGTGTTCAAATCAAGGGAGGGTTGAGAACAGCTAAAGGGTAGGACTAACCTGGCACAAGTGAGACTCTGGGTTCTATCCATGGCACCAAGACAAAATGGAAACTCAGCAAACCAGTCCATTTGAAAAGGGGAACAACTTTCCAGACCGCAGTCCTTTCCTTCCAGTCTCTGCCCATATCTACATGCTGATCTGACGGACTACTGGAAGCTGCATGATCTTTCCAGACCTATCATACAGCACAGTGATAGCCACACAGAAGTCACAGCACTATCAATCCTCCCAAGTCCCTTGTCCTTGGAGTATGATCAGGACAGGACACTTGTTCTTTCACCCTCAGACACGACCACCTCACCTCTACTCATAGCAGCAGCTCTTGGTAAGATTCAGTTCCACAGAGTATCAACAAAAACCTTAGTGAGTGACAAGTAGAACTAAGAGTGCACCAGACAGGACCATGAGGAAACTAGAGAGGTTGGTCTGTGGAAGCAGTAACACCTAGTAACAGCTTCATGTACACAGAAAGCCCGGTCTTGTGCACTTGGGTGGGGCCGCGCAGCAGCTCAGTTTCTGGGAATCACTCTGGAAGGCATAAGAAACACCCAAACTGAACTAAGCAGCTTGCTAGTGTCTGGAAACATGTATTTCCTTGAAAAAAAAAAAAAAAAGCAGAAAATTTAAGGGAATTAAGACATCATAAGAATCAGATACTGAAGGGACTTAGGAAAACAAAACTGTCCAAAAAGATTCAAGATGTAATTAACACAGCTAAAGGCCCATTGCAGACTTTGACTAATAGTGTCTTTTAGAGCTGAGGGGGAAAGGAGCCAGAAGCAGCCCCTATGAAGATCATGAAGGCAAAGCAACCCAGATGAGTGACAGCAGCTATACACTGAGGACAGGACAGCAGTCACTAAATGAGTCACCATCAAGCCCTGCTTTCCTGATGTACAACTCACATCCATCCAAAGTTACATTCATCCAAGAACTTTCAAATCTGTTTTCTCTTGAGTTCAGGACAGGAGACAAGAGCTTTATGGGCCACTGGTATCCCAGTTCATCATGGAAATGTCAGGGGATGGGGAGCTGAGTGCTGTATCTGGTTTGTATCTCCTGTTTTTCCCTCTACTACCCAGCTGCAAACTCCTTAAACTCTCCAGGTACCCTGCTCCTGGTAGGTACACAGCAGGGAAAATTATTTCTTAAATACTGTTTTTCTTGGTCAGCTTATTTTGCTAAAATGCAGACAACATTCCTTACAAGGGAAAAACAACTGCAGTTCCTTAACTCCAAAGAGCTCATCAAAAATAAAGTAAAATTGGAAACTGCTCTGAGCAAGTCAGCACAAGAGAAGAGCCATGCTCAGGCTTGGAGAGTAGTACCTCGCACATTAGTTACTCAGTCACAATATCCAGTTAAGCCACCTTCCCAACCCAACCCGCCCTGGCTGCACACCCTTGCCACCCCCCTTCAGCTCCGCCTTTTTGTGCATTGCTGGCCCCAGGTACGGGGACAAGACAAGTCCTTCTGGAAGCTTCCAACAGCTCAGTACTTCACTCCTGGAATAAACTCCTTGGCATCTGGATTCAGGTTACTTTTGCTCTGAAATAAGAACCAAGAGAAAACATGCCAGGCATGGTGGTACACGCCTTGGGTGGTACACACCTTTAATCACAGTACTTAGGAGGCAGAGGCAAGTGGGTGTCTGTGACCGCCCTCCCCATGCTAATGGCTGTCTTTGTGCTTTCATGTTAAAGTGCACTTTAAAACTTACTTCTAAGCTAGGGATGTAACTAACTGATGGAGTACATGTCTAGCATATACAAGACTCAACTCTCCAGTCCTGCAGGTAGAGAGAGAGGAAGGAGGAGAGGGACAGGGATTAAAAAAAATCATTTGTAGGGTTGGGGATTTAGCTCAGTGGTAGAGCGCTTGCCTAGCAAGCGCAAGGCCCTGGGTTTGGTCCCCAGCTCCAAAAAAGAAAAAAAAAAAAAAAAAAAGAAGAAGAAGAAGAAAAAAAAAAGAAAAAAAAGAAGAAGAAGAAGAAGAAAAAAAAAAGAAAAAAAAATCATTTGTTTTTGAAGTTCTGAGGACTGAACCCAGTGTCTGAAAGAAGGAAGAGTAGTAATACCCTAGGCTATAACTGAATTGTTCTCAGAGGCTCTTCCTTCATGTGCTCCATTTCATTACAGGATATCCCTGAATGTGTAAATGATATTCATTCCAAATAGCACTTCAAGCCACTGAACATGGTAAAAAAAAAAAATAATCCTCAAAGCTAGCTTGGATATCAGAACCTGTTTTCCTCATTTTTCTGTGCCGGTTGGTGCACTTGTAAACAGCCTAAGTCTTGGCTCACTGCAGGGCACAGCCACTTACAAGCTATATAGGAACATAACTCTTTGAATAGTACTCAAAGTGCCACATCAAAACAAGGCAAGGAACTCACTTCCCTGATTTAACTGACATGCAAACTGGCCTGCCGGGTATGTTCCTTCTAATAGAAACAGCTTTCCTAGCAGAGAAAGAGAGAGTACATAGATACAGAAGTCAAAGAGAAAAAAGTATCAAGTAGTCTACTGGAGCCCAATTCAGGCTTCTAACCTTTATCCCCAGTGTAGAGCATCAGGTAAATGAAGGCTGATGACTACAGTTTCACAGAGCTTGGGGGTCATTTAAGGGGTTGAAGGCATGGCAACTCATAGGCTCCAGAGACTTGATGTAGGGTATAGAACCACACAGAGCATCTATGCCTTTAAATACCATATTCTTTTCAGGATGTTACAGGTGGAACTAGTAAAGGCTCTTACCAAAATGTCTTCAGATTCATGACTGTCACCAACTGATAGTCCATTTAACTGCTGCTGTAAGTGTCCCACAGCCTGAGGCAGGTCTCGTGCTGGGATGAACCAGTCCTGGTCCTCTTCATCCAGCATCTCCTGGAAGCATCGGTCCAAGAAGTCTTGCTCCTGCAGCTCTTCCTCCACCTGCCAACAAAGGGGAAAGCTCAGAGGTGCTGTCCCAGAGGATGATCTTCCAGAGTCCTCAGCCCTTCCCTCCAGATGGGCGGGAGCTAATGATGCTTCTAATGACTACTGTGGTTTAAATGAGAAACATTCCCAATTGGCTCATGTTTCTGCATACTTGGTCCCTAGTTGGTGGTGCTGTTTAGGGACATCACAGAACCTGTATGCAGGGTGAAGCCGTGATGGAGAAAGTATGTCACTGGAGGCAGGCTTTGAGATTTACAGCCTTACCCAATGTCTTGTTCTCTCTACTTCCAATTAGTAGATAACATGTGATCAGCCAGCTTCTTGCTCCTGTTGCAATGCCTGTTTGTTGCCATGCCTTCTCAGATATGATGGGCTGACTGTATCCCTATAGAACTGTAAGTTAAAATAAACCCTTTTCTCCAAGTTGCTTTTGGTCATGGAATCACAAAAACCATAAAGAAAACATGATATTAGTTATTCAAAATGGCAGAAACTTGAGGTCTTCACAGATCTTTATGGGACACTTTTTATTATTACTTTTGATTCTCGCTCTTATTTTTTTTTTCTTTTTTTCTTCGGAGCTGGGGACTGAACCCAGGGCCTTGCGCTTCCTAGGCAAGCGCTCTACCACTGAGCTAAATCCCCAACCCCTTGCTCTTATTTTTTTATTCTCTACTTTTATGGTGGTGTGGAAGAATCTTTTTATACCTTGTATTCTTTCCTTGACCTTGTTAAAAACTTTCTTTCTAGCCAGACTTTGTGGCACCTGTTATTCCAGCACTCTGGAAGCAGAGACAGGTGGGTCTCTGTAAGTTCAAGGCCAGCCTAGTCTATGTTCTAGACCAGCCAGGGCCACATAGTGAGACCCTGATTCAAAAAACAAAATAAAATTCCTAAATTCTCTACTTTACAGGGAACATGCAAAAGACAAAGTATGTAACTGGTCTGCAACTAGTATTCTGAAACTTAATAAAAAACATTAGCTCTTGATTTACTTTTCTAATAATAAGAACCCCAAGGCAGAAAAATACTTTCAGAATCTTAGATTCAAAGGATACTTTCTGGCGCATCACCAGAAATGTATGTCACAGTATAGTAGCCTCTCAAAACAAGAACACTGAATATTTAAATTACTCTGTACTTCTTAAACATTGTTACAAACTGAAGCAAAGAGATCTAGTATTTTTCAATCTTTTGCAGATAGTGTTTACTCAGTAGATTTCGGTGACTTCATGAGCCACTCCACACTTGCCAAACCTCTTTTCCATTTCCCGCTGGGTAATAGTTCCCAGCTCATTGACTCCACAAGATAGATCAAACATCAACAACAATCACTCAGTTGTGAATCATAGGCTCAGAAAAAGTTACTAATAACAAATTTTTAACTTTCTTTTTTAGACAAAGTTTCATATATCACAAGGTGGCCTTGAACTCTCTTGTAGCTAAGGCTGGCCTTGAACTTCTGACCCTCCAAAGTGCTGGGATCATAGGCATGTTCTACTACCCAACCTAAGAAAAGCAAATTAAATTAATAATTGCCAAAATATTTTTAAATCTCATAAATTCTATAGTTATGAAGATCTTAAATAATTACAATAAAGTATTTTTAAGTCATAGCTTTGTGTTTGAAATGTCTGATATTTTTGAACTCACACTGACCATCCTGTCTCAGCCTACCAGGTCTTAGGACCAGAGCTATAAGCTGCCACATTTCTGCTCTCCTTTCTCTTACATATTTCCTTGCTCAAATATTTTACCATAGCTGTTTCATTTAGGACCTTGCCATGTACATATTTCTCTTATTATAGCATTTTCTTTGCATAAGAGTTGGGAAATTAGCACTAAGAACATAAAAAAGAAAAAAGAAAAACAAACAAAAGACCCTGAGCATCAACTCTGAGGCATGAATGAGAATTACTTCCTGCTCACGGGGAAATGATAGGAGCTTAAGAAAAAAATCCCCGTCAGAGAACATGAATGTAAAAAACCCCTAGCAACAACTGAGCAGTTTCCTCTTCTGACACTCTATGTCATGTCTTGCCACTGGCAACACCTCCAAGTTGCAGAGAATTGCTGTTTGCCTCCTGCTTAGCAGAACTGAGTCCCTTTTCTTTTTAATATTAAAATTATCGGAGTATGAATATAACTCATTCACAAATATAACTAATGTGTTTCTTACAAGAATTCTTCCCTTTCCTGAGTTATCCTTCTTCTAAAATATTATCTTTAACTGGGAGGGGGAGTAAGTGCACACTGGTACAGGTAAATAAGAAGGCCAGAAGAAAAGCACTGGATACACTGCAGCTGGAGTTACACATGGTTGTGGGCTGCCATTTAGGTGCTGGAAACCAAGCACTCTTAATTGTCGAGTTATCTCTTCAGCTCCTTGAGTTACACTTCCTGAGATCACATTTGTTGTCTGAGTGAGGGTCTCATATATCTGTGGATGGACTCAAACTCAATGTGAAGAAGCTGACCTCCAACTGTTCTTGACTCTGTAGTACATAATCATATATTGCTTGCTGAGATCTCAAATGGTATTTCCTTGTTTAGGACCTAGCAGTTTTCTCCTCAAGATGACATTCCAATCTGATTCTACAAGCCTCATACTTGTTCATCTTTTTCTTTTCTTTTTTTGAGACAAATCCTTGAACTCCTGAACTCCTACCTTGCAAGTGTTGAGATTACAGGCATGCACCACCATGACCATCTTTCAAAGAACACCGCCTCCCCCGACACACGCACACACAAAAGATCAATAATGGGGCTGGAGAAATGGCTCAGTAGGTGAAGTGCTTACGGCACAAACATGAAGGCCTGAGTTTGGAGCCTCAGCATTCATGTTTTATGTGTGTACCTGTAATCTTAGCGTCCAGAGGCAGAAACTGAAGAAGTCATGCATAAGTGCATGTGAATGTGTACCTTCTGCTCCAACCAATGGCAACACTAGGATTAGGGACTATAGACTTAAAAGGTTTTATTATGTTTATTTACTTATTTATTGTGGAAGTCAGATGACAACTTGTAGAGGTTTGTTCTCTTTTCAGTGTGTGGGTCACGGAGATTAAACTCAGGTTTGTAAAGCATTGTAGCAATTGTCAACTGAGCCATCTCACAGGCCCCATGAAATCTGAGTTGAATCTTAGGGTAAAGAACCTGTAGCCTGCCTGGAAACCTAGATAAAGTATCTTCTTGCCTTATCAATTTTAATATGACTTTCCAGAATGATACACAAGAGGGCAAGCATGTCAGTAAAGTGTTGTAGTAGACAATGAGCAGATGAGAGGACAGGGGAAAACTCCACACAAGCAGCAGAGACAGTGAAGGATCACCATCCTTCCCGTGAGCGAGGATCCGCCACTCCTGTGGAGTGCTTTCCAGTCAGCTGCACTGCTTTGACTTCCACTGGGTGCATGCTTTCTGCTGGATAGCTGATGCTCCAGCTAGAGAAGCTGTTTTCTTCCTGAGTAGGTTTTCAAATACTACATATTTTATCATGAATTGTGTATTATTAATTATTTTACTCAAACTTGATTTCATAAAGAAGCATTTTCCAGGGAAAACACTTTTACCATATAATTTACCATGAGCAACACTTTTATGCTGACTACAGCAATGTAATCAATGGTTAGGTGGAAGTATAGGAAAGACAGAGACATACAGATGGCGGAGGGGAAGAGGGAGGGAGAGACTACAGTTCCATGAGGATTTATGAAGATTTAGAAGGTTAAGGCCTTGGCTCAGAACACAGAGCTATAGACTCTAACTTGAGTTATAAACCTCGGGCTGCTAAGGCCTGGAACTCCTGAATTTCTGAGTGTGTTGGGACTTTATTAATACTTTATCTATAAGTACAGCAAAAAGATCGCAGTAGTCACTGAGATAGTGACTCTTCTGCCTTTGCCTACCTGTCTGTTGAAATCCTCTTCATTTTCCATCCACATGTATTCTGCAAAAGGGTTTTCTTTCTCCTCATGTCCATTTAACCCTTGGTCCTCTTTGCATTTCACACTGGGTGATGTACTTGCCACACTGGATCCATTCATTATGGAGATTCTAAACAGATATTTTTAAAAAAGCAAAAAATAAAGGACTGAGAAAATATGACTTTAAAACACCCAGTTCCTTTCAGAAGCTTCTCAAGTTGTAGGCTGATGACTTGAATGAAAATGTTGTGTGTTGATTTGGTGCTGCTATGTAGTCAAATGCTAAGTACTGGTCCCAAGATCTGGATGGCCCCAATGAGCAGATGTTCCTCAGTTACTAAGTGATACTATGCAAACCCCAATTAAAAACTATTGGTTAAAATAAAGTGGCTACAACCAAATACTGGGAAGAACAGAAAAGGAGGCAGAGATTAGTTTTTGGGCTGAGGGTCAAAGGTAGGGATTATGAGGAAGCAGGAGAAAGGAGAGGAGAGTGAAGAAGGAAGAAGACAGATCAGGAAGTCTCCATTAGAATGACAGACCAGGAGCACATGCCCGAGTGAATTGCCTCCCCAGGGTCGGCTGCTGGAGCAGAAGTAACTCAGGTGAGACTCAGACAGCAAGTACTTGGGAGCACCACCTGGAGACTAAGTCTAGGGCTAGAAAAAATAGATTAGGGATATTCCCCCAGCAATTATGCCAAAGCTAAATAAATAAGTTATGGTTCCAGTCTCATTCATTTGGAAGCTAACAGGGACAGAATTAATTACTTTACATGAACACAACTGTTAGTCTGCAACTGTTAAGGCATCCTCACATCTACATAGTTACCAACCACACAGATGTACAGTTCTTTTAAGAATTGAGAGGAGTGGGACATGGTGGCCTCACACCTGTCATCTCAGGTCTCAGAGGTCAAAACAGGAAGACTGCCTCAAGTTTCAGGTTAGGCGGCTATTGTGAAACCTGTCTCAAACAAACAAAACAAACAAACAAAAACAAAAGGGAATATGAAAAACTGTTTAAGCTTATTTTTTTCTAAAAAAAGCCAAATGGTGTGGAAGGAGTATCCTATGTCAAATTCCTAAAAGTCCTAGAACCTACTGCAGATCAGCTTCCTTACCATTTAGACAGGAAGAAGTATATTCTTCTGAAAAATAGATTTTTATTTATGCATGTTGTATCTGTATGAGTGTATACCATGCGTGAGGGTGCTCAGAGGCCAGAAGAGGGCAGCAGACCACTTGGAGCTGGGTTCTATGTAATCGTGAACTGCCTTAAGGTCTGTACTGGGAACTGAACCCAACACTAGCATCCTGTGCAAGAGCAGCAGGTGCTCCTAACAGCTGAGCCATCGTTCCAGCCCCCTACAGATGCACTGATAATGAAAAAGCACCTAATCTCCATTCTGGGTATAAAGTTCTGTTTCTCTTTAAAATGTATTTAAAAAAAAAATAACAGAATTCATGAGAGGTGAGGTTGGAGACTACAAAAAAAAAAAAAAAAAAAATCACCGTATTGCTAAGCAAAATCAAAGAAGTTCACCAGCTGTTCAACCACCTAGTTAAGAACAATGAGCAACACATGCACAAAGCCTTCCTAGCCCTAACTCCTGATCTCTGCAGCTACATACATACATTCCCCTGTTCCCTTCTCCCTACTAGGATGGCATGATGTTTCTTATCAGCATGAAAACCTGTCTTGGGAACTGAGTCCAGTGTCTCTATGTGACATAGTCTGGAAGAGTCTGTCCATCTTTCTGATCATCTTATTGATTTTCTTAGACTATCTGCCAGAAACACAGCCACTGCATTATTGGTTTTATTTATTTGAAGTTCTTAATTTGTTGCCTCCCTGGTGAGATGGCTCAGAGGGTAAATGTACTTACTGCTAAGACTGATGACTGAGTTATATTATTCATGGATCCCACGTGGTAGAAGGAAGACAAATAATTTTATACAATTTACTCACTAAGCCATCTCACCAGCCCTTAGCTGTCCTTATTTAAAGGCAAACATGGGTGAATTCAAATAGTGCAGTGGTTTGTCTCCAGCCTAGGTTCATATGTCTATAACTGTTTTCTTTGGCTTCTATATCAGTTACTTTATTAGTTCTACTAGAACCAAAATCTTGAAAACAGCAGCTTAAGGAAGGGTGTTTTGGCTCATGGTTTCAAGGCACAGTCCATTGTGGGGAAGGCATGGTGACAAGTATTTGAGAAGCATTTACAAGGCACTAGAGTCAGGAAGCAGACAGTAATGAATGCTAGCGGCTCAGCTTCCCTTCTTGCAGTGGTTTGCCCTGGAGTTATCTGTATTTTGATGCTAATTCCACTGCCCCAAGGACAGCTGCCTAGTCACTTACTCAGGAATCAGGTGACTTCACCAGAACCTTCTCCCCATTGAATTTGTAAAATACAGGTGAGGGGCAGGTACAAGATAGAAGGAGGCCTGTCATTGGAGAAGGAAGGAAGGATTGGCAGGAGAGAAGTTTGAAGGAAGAGGAGGAGACTGGAACGAAAAGGAGGAGAAGGGGAGAAGCCGTGGCAGGACAATGGAGGCCGATGTTAAGATTCCGCTCTGTGTATTTACAGGTTGTTATTAATGTTCTTAAGGGATGGATGGCACCGGGCTTTGTATGATTAAGTGGGCAATTATATCTTATCAATTGGGTCAAAGATTATTGTGTTGTGTGTTCTTTTATGTGACGGTTTGAGTGTAGGAAAGTGTGCGGTGGCAGGAGACACTGGGCTGCCTCGGAGTTGGGATGTGTTTCTGCCAAGATATCTAGCAGATATCTTGGAGCACTATGGTGCGGACCAAGTGGGGTAAAAGACCACCATACTTTTTTTATTTTTTATATTTTTACAACAACACCTTCTTATTCAGTCTTGAATCCTAACCCATGGGATTGTGCTATGCACTTCTAATCTAGAAACTCCCGCACTGACATGTTCAGAGATTGACCTCCTAGATAATTCTAGATAGATCTCACCACAATGGCCATCAATATAAACATCACAGCAATTTTAAATTCAGTTTGGTATTTTTATATCATTTATGTCTTTTTCTACAGTTATTACTCCTCTCTTCCCCCTCTAAGCTGCTGTGCCTTAGGAGCACACCATTAATAGTATTTACTGTTCCAGTTCCTCTGCATACATTTTCTTCTTCCAATCAGATTCTCTACTTTTGAGAAACAAACAGGGGGCTGGAGAGATGGCTCCACAGTTAAGAGCATTTGTTGCTCTTTCAATAGACCTGGGTTCACTTCCCAACAACCACACAACGGCTTACAACCATCTGTTAACTCTCAAGTTCTGAGAGATCTGGCACCCTCTTCTGGCCTCTGTGGGCACCAGCCACGGCTGTGGTGCAAATGTGGATGCAGGTGAAACACCCATATGCATAAAAATAAGTATTTTTAAAAAGAAACAAAGCCAAAGTCTACACACACTGCCATTCGTGTGCCAACTGGCCTAGTTGGGCTTAGTCTTGCTCTCTCATCTCCACTCTACCCCTCTGGCTGCTGGTACTTAAGTTTCCTTTAACGAATTATTTTTCTCTTGTTGCCATCTAGGCAACACACCTGAAAGTTATCTATTCTTTGAGAACACTTATGATAGCAAAGGCTTTTACTCTTAGAACTTGGGAGGCGGAGGTAGGAGGATCAGCAGTTCAAGGTCATCTTCAGACACCTGCAAGCTGGAGTTTATCCAGGGAAAATCTGTCACAAACAAATGTGCTGGGAACTTATCTCAGTGCATGCCAGGTCTTGGTACAACCTCTAGTACTGCAAAAAAAAAAAAAAAAAAAAAAAACCAGCTCAAGAGTTCTAAGAGAATTTCATATTAGGACATCTATGGTACCTCATGACTGCAACACCAGTACTCTAGAGGCTGAGGCAGGAGGCTTATTGTGAGCTCCAGGTCAGACTGTGCCATAATGAGACTTTGCCCATTCCCCATGACTTCATTTTAAACAGATGTGTAAGTAGCATATCAAAAGCAAGCAATACTGGGGTTGGGGATTTAGCTCAGTGGTAGAGCACTTGCCTAGCAAGCGCGCAAGGCCCTGGGTTCAGTCCCCAGCTCCGGAAAAAAAAAAAAAAAAAAAAAAAAAAAGCAATACATGTGTTTAGCATACTGCAGACAGACAGAGACAGAAGAAATCACAGTCTATTTCCAATTGCTCCCCCAGGAGGGGAAATCCGGCTTAGTACTGCTGATCCTTCCATATGCAGTGTATGAGGACAGAAGCCTGCTTTGAATGCCAATGCACCTATATAAAATGAGATGGTATTCCTAGGCACAGAGACCCACAGGAACTAGGCCTTGTTGTGCAGCAGGTTGTGCTGGGCTGTCTTCTCAAGGCCTTAGTGGTAGCTGTTATAATGGGCAGTTACTCCTGTCCACCAATTCAGAAACCATCCAGAGAAAGAGTTCAGTTTTCTGAAACTCTCTACCTTTGTCCAAAATGAATAAAGAAATCCTGTCCATACAACTGTAAGGATAAAAAGGAAGGGAGCAAAAGAATACCTCTGGTGTAGAGCAAGACAAAACACAGTAAACTGCAGGACACACTAGTTCATGAGAGCTGGAATGGAAACCAGGCACCACATGGGTGTGTTGGCTTTTGATTTTAAGGCAGGCCCATCTTAGGTCTCATCCATGGTTTCTGGCTCACAGAACCACAGCCTTTTTTGGTTCATTTTGGCTTCTTATCAATAAGGGTGGAAGGCAGTCCTTTATCCTTCTCTTCATTCTCTAGTGCTGGGGATGGAACCCAGGGCCTTGCACATGTAGGCAAGCACTTTGCCACTGAGCTGCATCCCAGCCCTGGACAGTCTCCTGTAATGCTGAGGGGCGTTAGATCTCAGGAATCTCCCTCTGCCCCTTCTCCTCCCAGAAGGCCATAAAAACTAAAACTTCTTTTCCCCTAGACAAGTAATTGAAAACAAAGATATATTCTGAATTTCCCCCTATCTTTCTGCCTCTGACTTGCCAGAAACAAATTCTCTGAACTTGTGTATTGATCATAAAACCCCATTTCAACAGAGGCCCTGCCCCATAGCTGGGGACAGATTGTTGTGCAGAGTCCAAGAAGAATCTGGATAGACAGGCCCTGCTGGGGTTTCCTATGCAGTCTTATAGCATTAGACCACACCCTCTCCATCTGGTCACACTATTATAGGGTCAGTCATCCTGTTTCAATTATGCTTTTATAATGAAGCCTTCATAAAGAACTCAAAGAAGTGGGTTTGGAGCATTTCTACACAGCTGAACACAGGAAGCTTGTAGGAAAGTGAACTCATTCATGAGCTGGGAGGGGGTGACTCAAGCTCCACAGGAATGGAAATTTCTGGAAACAAGATATTTCCCAACCTCATCTGACCAATTTCTGTCTGGCTATCTGTCCCTTTGTTGTTGTCTTCTTTACTTTTGTAATAGGAGTCTCATTATGTATCCCTGGTTGGTCTGAA